>NC_069738.1:3989225-4031725 GCF_027358585.1 Pangasianodon hypophthalmus
CTGGGATCTCCTTCAGCTAATTCCTTTCCTCTACAATGCTAATAAAATCCAATAAATTCATTTTATTAAACATTTTATATTGATTCTCCTGATTGTTTAGTCTGTATTGATGCATCAGCTATCTGAATCACATTTAGTAGCCACGAGTGTGCTGTTTGAGCTCCAGAATCGGATGGGAATCTGGCCTCCTCATATTTATACCTCAGTGATACAGGAAGTCATGGATGACTACTTAAAATCCCAGATGAAGTTTAAAAAAAATTAAAATAGAAATGGTAACACAGTTCGGTTATATTTCGTTCATTCTAGGGAGCTTATATTTTTTTACAAAAGACAATAAAAAATATTTTAAATCTTTTTAAATTCATGTAACTTCAAATGCTGGGTTTCTCTGTTTTTATTTTTAGTGTAAGATTAAGTTTATATAGAAGTGTACAGTTTCAAAACTGGGCTGTAAGAAATTGGACTATTTAAGTCAGGAAAGTAGCATTTGTGTGTGCTGAGAGTAGGTCTTGATTAGAAGTTTAATTAGTTTTGGACCAGAGAGGGATTATAACACATCAACACAGGCTCATTTAGATTCAGGAAAAATAGCAAGTGAACACACACTGAAAATAATCATACTATTCCCAAACAAATTAGCAACATGTATGTGTTATACAAATCAATTAAACACGTTTCTGCATGAAAATAGAACTCTAATGTATCTTATTTTTACTGTTGTTTTATAATCGCCATAAAAACACCTTTGTTAGATCAGTCAAATCATGAAAAAGTAAATATGGCTATTCGTCCTGTACATAAAACACAAATCCTAATAAGAGTCTAATGAGAGAAACATTTCTGTAATATGTGTTTATTCCTCTCTCTCTCTCTCTCTCTCTCTCTCTCAGGTGCTGGGGCAGCAGGTAGCGGACGAGCATGTTCCGGATGTTTCTCTCATTGGGGAGATGGGGAACGTGACGGAGCTGGGTCGGCTGGTGCAGTTGGTGCTGGGCTGCGCAGTCAGCTGCGAGAAGAAACAAGGTAACCTGGGAAACCAGACGGCTGTCCACCTTCCAGGGTGATCATTAGGAGCAAACATTCACAAAAGTGTCTTTTCTCTGATGAGCTGATTAATTTTGTATAACAGCGGCTCTGACAGTAGTGCAGCTGCAAATCACAGCGCTCGTTCTAATACGCTGTTGTTTCTATAGTAACGGCTTTTGTAAAACTCCAGGGTGGTAACAGTCTGTGCTGGTGTCTCTTCCTGTAGAACACATACAGCAGATAATGACCCTGGAGGAGTCGGTCCAGCACGTCGTCATGACTGCCATCCAAGAGGTATACAACACTCTTCAGATATATATTTTTTTTTCCATTACTCAAGGAAAAGTTTGTCCACAAATTAAATGTACTCCGTATTCTCTCTCCTCTCTATCCTCTGCCCCAAATGCAGTGGATCAGCCCATGTGTTCTGTGTCTACAGCAGAGGTGTAACTCAATACCTGTCCCTATCCCTGTAAGAAATTGGACTATTTAAGTCAGGAAAGTAGCGTTTGTGTGTGCTGAGAGTAGGTCTTGATCAGAAGTTTAATTAGTTTTGGACCAGAGAGGGATGTACCTGTACCTGTATCTGTCCCTGTACCTGGTTAATTCTCCAAATATGTGTATCTGTATTCAGATTTAGAGAGTGTGTGGCCTAGCCTGGAACTGAGATCACTTTATTGCTTTCTTGCTTTTCTATTTTTATGCCTCCGCACCAAGTGGTGGAGATATTATGATTTCTGGTGGTCCATCCATCCGTGCATCTGTCCGAGATTCTCCTTAGCCTGATATCTCATGAACGAGTGGTCGAATGTTTGTAGGATTTATATGGAATTTTCACTGAAACCAGCAGATGAATTGATTACATTTCGGAATTGATCCAAACGGGGTCAAGGTCCCAGCAAGGTCAACTGTCTGAATTAGTTTTTCTTCAATAATTTCTTTTTCTGTTTCAAGTTTATTTTAAGGATATTTCAGGTGTACAAATTAGTAACAAGAAGGGCTAGACTTGTTGGAGGAGGCATCCTCGTCCACGCTGCTGGTGTCGAGTTTTACTTGTTCTGTCTGGCTTTTTTTGCTTTCTTTTTTCTGGATTTTCTTTATTGTTTGCCTCTTTCTTTCTTTCTTTCTTTTTCTTTGACCCTGTCCTACTTTCTTTTTTTGCCTTTCTTTCCTTTCTCTCTTTCTTTTTTTCTTTCTTTCCTTTCTTTCTGTATAATAATAATAATAATAATAATAACAATAATAATAATAATAATAATGTTGTTGTTGTTGTTTGTACCTGCCCACAATATTATCTGATGATTCTGGCTGGTTCTATTGTGTCTTTTGGCCAGATTAAAACCGTTGCCTTATGCTAGCAAACATTGGTTTTTGTTGCTCATGCCCACTTGCTCATGGCCACATGAAGAATAAAAGAAAAAATCCTCCTGTGATGACTTTGTTGTGTCTGGCAGGATTCCAGTCCTGATGCACGTTTCTAGTCTCACCCAGATGCCATGTAAATGGCAAAAAAAAAAAAAAAACCCTACCCCTACCTCTCACCTAATTGTCTCTGTGTTTTCGTCTGTTTAGAGCACATTCAGTCCGTTCATGTTTGTCTCACGTACTTCAGAGCAACAAACCCTGCAGGCTGCACATCTAATGAGTCATTTATTGTTTACTTCAGGCTCTTTTTAAGAGCGATCTTGAGCATATGACTGGTGTGATGGTGCAAAGTGGAAACCATCTGCCTTATCTAGGGTTGTTGTGTGTGTGTGTGTGTGTGTGTGTGTGTGTGTGTGTGTGGTATTTGTTCTCCAGCTGCTTACCAAAGAGGCTATGGAGTCGGGAAGCCAAGAAACATATGGAGACTTTGATTATCAGGTGAGTGTGTCACTAAAACTCGCTTAGACTCCCTAAAAATCAGACTTTGTACTATTGTAATTTCTTTAGTAGCTAGGCTAAAGGCTAACAGAGCACAGGGATGCTAAACACATGATATCTACTGCTAAACACCTGACATAACTACATGTTATACACAATGTAGTGAACTTGTTGTTTAAATATTTCATTACACAGTAGTCTGAATGTTGACTCACCGCTTGCAGAGAGTTTTCCTTGCACTGCATGATGGGAATCAAAAGAACTACTAAGATATTCAAATATAGCCATATAGGTTTTTATAACTTTGCAGTGCTGTAACTTTTTAAGAATGAACAAACAACTTTATACAATATAACCTCCTGTTGACACACACGTTCAGAGCGCTAGCTGAAGAAAACAAAACTATATAGGAGATTTTAAATGGTTTATTTCCCAGAAGAATGATGTCTGTTGGAACAATCTGCATTCAGAATCAATCTTATGTTTATTTGGCAAAGACTTTTTTCAGTGTGTTGCAGGATGCTAGTCTGTATATGCTACCACATCTTTTCAAACTACTGTATAAGGCAGTTTGAACAGGGCAGCGTAACACAATTGGAGGAAAGCGCTATCCACCCTCTTCCGCATACTTGAGCTGACAGACTCCCATGATTGGTCAATGATTGAGAGAGTATACCCCTCCCACCCAGAGAGCACGGCCAGTTTAGCTCTTTTGGACTCCTGGCCAAGATGGAGACATAGTGCACTGTTAATACTCTAATCATGTGCCAGAACCACAGTTGTGTTATGCTCAATTTAAAACATTTAATGCTGTTTTAATGCTCTCCAGAAACTAGAGAGTGACGTACATATAGTGTTCCAGTGTATAGTGTACAAAAACATTGTATAGTGTGTGATTTGGGACAGAGGCTTATGTTACATTACTGACTCTTGAACTCGTTTCACTCCCTCTCTTTCTCTTTCTAGTCGAGGAAGTATTATTTCCTGAGCGAGGAGCTGGATGAGAAGGACGATGCTTCTCAGCGCTGCAGAGAGCTCGAGCAGCAGGTGTGTGTATTAACTGTGTGTATCAGCTGTATTGTTTCGGGTTAGCTTGATTAGCGTGTGCATACAGATACTAATATTTATAGTAATACATAATAGACATGGACACAGCTGTATGCTAAACTCTCTAAATTACACAGTAGAATAGGAAATGTAACATTTAATGTTAACCAAGCTAAGTATCAGAATTAGCTATTAAGACCAGTATTTTAAAGTAAGCTCTTTATCATAGGACTTGCAGTGTGTGTGTGTGAGTGTGAAGTGCAGTGTGTTTTATGTCTACACAGCCACCTATTATCATATTTTGGACTGACCTACCTGACTGTGTGTCCTGTCTAACTGGTTTTGTCTCCCTGATTTGCTGCTTGCTCATAAAGGGACTCAGTAACATTAGTAGTGTGAATGCAAGCGTTTCGGAGAACGATTACAAAGCCGAGATATCTGCTTTGTACTTGATAGCATTACGCTAAAGATTAGACGTCTTGGTTTCAAACAGAACGTGATCAAAGCATGACATGTTAGGTTACCCTGCCGATATCTGTCCAGCGATTGGCCCTGGAGGTAGTTACATACCCCTAATATAAAAAAGAAACTGGTACTGGTACTGTTACTGGTAAAATCCCCAGTGCTGAAGTAAGTCCCTATATTTGTCCCTATAAAGCTTGTTGTAGGGCAGTGTTGGATTCGTTATGAAGCCATGATGTCTGCTATGTGAGTATCTCTTGCAGTTATTGACACCAAAAAAACAAACGTTTCCTCCGTAACTCAAGCATTATGTCCCTTTGTCTCTGAGTAACAGCTTTCCATTTATCTCCAGTCCAGCCAGGTTTCTGCTTTGAGTAACATGCATCTAAGACTGCGTTTTCTCTCTAACATCTAAAGCATGGAAGACTCGGTGCAAGGACAAAACAAGACTAACACCACTCGCTGTTTACTGTGGCTCTAATAACAGTCTGTCAGGCCTGTGCATGCCACGTTTCATTGTTATGTTACTTCACTTGCACATTAAATGTTCATGAAAGTTAATATATTTCTAAATAATTTCAAACAAAGCACTAGTGTGTATGTCCCACAAGTACAATAATTTCTATGAGGGTAATGTGAACAAAATTGTTTATTCTTTGCCTGATCCCAAACTAAAGTATAAATCTACACAACGCCTTTGCCAGCTACAAAATTCAATCAAGAATTCAAAAACAGAACACATTTCATATGTTTTTGATATGAAAATGTAGGCCAGTGTTCAATATAACAAAGTTTTGTTGACCTTAAAAGGGTCGTTTATTATCGCCAGCGTGAGAGAAAAAAGTCTCGAGCACTTTATTAGTGAGCTTTAGGAGATTCAATTTTATTATGTGCTCTAATTTGGCTATTTTTGTGCATGGGTGGTGTTTCGTTCCAGCTATCTGTGCTGATGGAGGAGAAGTCCTTACTGCAGACCGAGCTCCAGTCATTAAAGGAGAGACTGAGTCGCTGTGAACCTCAGGACGCCTCTGCCACCATCACAGGAAAAAAGCTGCTGTTGCTTCAGAGCCAGATCGAGCAACTGCAGGAGGAAAACTACAGGTCAGGCTCCCTTGCAGAGCTCCACACTGAGGCCCATAGACCCAGACTGAGACGTGGAGCTCCACATTGAGTCCCATAGACACAGACTGAGACGTGCAGCTTCACACTGAGGCCCATAGATATAGACTGAGACGTGCAGCTCCACACTGAGTCCCATAGACACAGACTGAGATGTGCAGCTTCACACTGAGGCCCATAGACCCAGATTGAGATGTGCAGCTTCACACTGAGGCCCTTAGACTCAGACTGAGACTTGGAGCTCCACACTGAGTCCCATAGACACAGACTGAGATGTGCAGCTTCACACTGAGGCCCATAGACCCAGATTGAGATGTGCAGCTTCACACTGAGGCCCTTAGACTCAGACTGAGACTTGGAGCTCCACACTGAGGTTCATAGACACAGACCGAGATGTGCAGCTCCACACTGAGGCCCGTAGACAAAGAGACCTGCAGCTCCACATAGACACAGACTGCAAATGATAGCGCTGTGTGTGTGTGTGTATACATGTGTGTGTAGACTGGAGAACGGCCGTGATGACTTGCGTGTACGTAGTGAAATTCTGGAGAGAGAAGTGGCCGATCTGCAGCATCGCAATGAGGAGCTGACGAGCCTCGCCCAGGAGGCTCAGACTCTCAAAGATGAGATGGACATCCTTCGGTACAGACACACTTTTATATGTTTTACACTGTGTTTATCACATAGATTACAAAATGTAGTACAACTACAAAAGTTCAGAAAATACAAGGGCTTCACTAAAACCCTTATAAGGAATTAAAAGAATATTAATTATAAGTTGATTTTATTTGAATTGAAGCCAGTAAAAGGCATTTAGCTGTAGGAGGAAACTCAGAGCATTGGAGGTCTCTTTAGGTTAGGCTCATGACTAAAACACATGGCTTCTGCATCTCAGGCACTCGTCGGACCGTGTGAGCCGCCTGGAGGCGCTGGTAGAGACGTACAAGCGTAAGCTGGAGGATTTGGGAGACCTGCGCAGACAGGTGCGTCTGCTGGAGGAAAAGAACACGGTGTACATGCAGCGTACCTGCGAGCTGGAGGAGGAGCTGCGCAGGGCCAACGCAGGACGCACACAACTGGACTCCTACAAGAGACAGGTACAGCCCAACACACACACACACAAAACATGTGGGACAGCTGTGAGTACATCTTGAAGAAGTAACGTGAGCTCATGGCATTTCGTTGTATATCATACATTGAGGAAAACAGCGTATGGTTCTGCTTCATGACGCCCGACTTTTGGATCTCTTCTGCTTGAGCAGGTGCACGAGCTTCACTCCAAACACTCGTCAGAGGCCATGAAGGCTGAGAGATGGCAGTTTGAGTACAAAAACCTTAACGACAAGTATGAGGCTCTGCTAAAAGAGAAAGAGGTACGACACTGACAGTGGGTTAAAAAAAAAAAAAAAAAAAAAAAACACCTGTGTGTGTCTTGATTATACTACAATTACAATATCACACAGAAGACAAGACTGTGTGTGTGTGTGTGTGTGTGTGTGTGTGTATTTATAGAGGTTGATGTCTGAGCGGGACACACTGAGAGAGACGAACGAGGAGCTTCGCTGTGTTCAAGTCCAGCAAAAGTGCCTCAATCAGGCAGGTTAGTCAAGTTTATTCATTCAGTAGAATACATATATATATAATAATGCATATGTGTACACTGTGTTTATATATGTATATATTTATGATAGTTGAAGCCCTAGTTCATGTCCTTCAGTCTCTGGCTACATTCACAAAGAATTTTTCAGAGTCCTCTCTATGACTAAACCAGGAGTATCAGTGGGTTTGACTCTGTTGCTGTGGTTATTTCATTAATCAATATGAAATCAAGAATGAAATTCCAGTCCACAATGTCATTAGAAAAATAAATAAAATAGAAATGTTGCTGCTTCCGTACATGAAAATAGTCATCTAACTACTCAAATTGAAAATATATTTTGGCAAAGATAGTGTCAGCGTGGACTATAGGGTGTGTGCCATGCCGCATCATTTTTTCCTAAATCTGATCGGCTAACGTTAATGAGTTTGTCTGTGTGTTGACACTTGCAGGTTCTCTGGGTTCTGACAGTGGCACAGTAGGCAACCTGGCATCTGAGATCATGCCCACAGAGTTCAAGTAAACACACACGCTCACAAACATTCTAATTTATGGTCATTATTTCCATCAAACGTGCCCCAATGATGTATGTAGCTGTTGTGGTTACTGTAAAAATGAGTACTGATTATTTACTAATTCACTGCCAGGACTGTGTATTTATTGTCACTGATGATGCAGATAATGAGGGAGATGAATTGAGCCATGAATCATGACTGTGTAACAGTTCTGATGCCCCAGGATGAAGTACAACTGAGCATACACTGTTTTTATGATCAAATCTTTCAAGGGCACATTCTTGTTTTAGAGGTTTGGCAAAACAAAAAACAAAAAAAACACCACCACTAGTGTCTTAAAAAACTGCCTCTCCTGTTTGTGATACATCATGCTCAATCAGCAGTGATCGTAACTCTGATGAATTACTGAGCCTGTTATCTCAGTATTTCACTTTGATAGCCTTTATGTTTCATCCTGACAGCCTTCCCTCTCTCTCTCTCTCTCTCTCTCTCTCTGTTTTATTTCTCGTCTCTGTTTCAGGGAGACGGTGGTGCGCCTTCAGAATGAGAATAAGATGCTGTGTGTTCAGGAGGAGACGTACAGACAGAGGCTCGGTGAGGTGCAGGCCCAGCTTGAGGAGGCACAGCGCAGCCAGAACACACTCGAGACCCAGAACAGGTTATCTTTTTCATCATGATGTGTCAGGGATTTTTTTTGTTTGTTTGTTTTTGGTTTTTTTTCGTGGAAGGTATGGATTACATCAGCATTTAGGTCAGTTTCCGAAAACTGTGTATGGGTGAGCATGCCTACACTCATTTGTGTGTGTGTGTGTGTGTGTGTGTGCATGTGCATGTGCATGCGCACAATCGCAAGCATCATTTCCCATCTGCAGAAGGCACAGTGTGGGCTGATAAAGCAACAGATTGCATCACAATCTTTGCCCACACTCTGCATGCCTGGTTAGGGGTGAGATTTACGGGCTACTGATGCACTTTCCATTAAAAAAAAAATGGTGATGAGAGCACTTATGTGTAAAGCCGTATGGTACAGAATAGTGAGAGTTCAAACCCACGCACTACAGGTTTATTCAGAACTGGATTATTATTAACGAGAATTGTACAAGCAAGATTGCAGGATCAGCTTCTTGCATGTCAGAATGTTTATGTGAAAATTCAGTGCCGTACAAATCTTAATTCTGCTTATGAACTAATAGCTATTTAACCGTGTTTGACATTTTAAATCAAGAAGTCTGTAATGAATTAAACTATTATTTGTTCTCAACCGAACAGCTGACATTTTATTTTCCTAACATGCACATTATATGTATAGATTTTTTTTAATCTGTGCTTCTTGTTGTTTGGTTTGAAATGAGAGAAAGGGACATGGAAAAATTTGGACTAGTTGTTGTTGTTGTTGTTGTTGTTTGTAACTAAAAGAAGAGGTGTATGTACACAGCACATTCGAGCTTTCTTCTCTTTAGTTACACCAACACCTGTCTAAATGCTAGAATCGCCAACTGGGGACTGAAAAAAATGCATTTCTATATATAGCCCCCTTTACCTTGCAATGACAGCCAACATGACATCATTACTGATAATGAATGCTGCAGTTATATTGTAAAAAGCCATTACAATCCACCAAAAAGTGCCTTTGAGGAGGAAAGATGTTGCTTTAGTGTTTGGTGTGAAACTGCACAGAGGAAGTACTAGGCTGTAATAACCAGGGGGTGAGGAAATGTACTTCGTTGCTCTACTTAAGTACATACACTTTATGACCAAACGTTTGTAGACACCTGACCATCACACCCATATGTGTTTGTTGAACATCTCATTCCAGATTTATTCCCCTGTGTTTGCTGTTATAATAAGCTTCACTCTTCTGGGAAGGCTTTCCACTAGATGTTGGAGCGAGGCTGTGGGGATTTGTGTTCATTCAGCTACAAGAGCATTAATGAGGTCAGGCAGTGATGTTGGTGAGGAGGTCTGGGGTTCAATCGGTGTTCCAGTTCATCCCAAAGGTGTTCAGTGGGGTTGAGGTCAGGGCTCTGTGCAGGACACTCGAGTTCTTCCACTCCAACCTTCACACACCATGCCTTCATGGAGCTCGCTTTGTGCACAGGGGCATTGTCATGCTGGAACAGGTTTAGGTCTCTTAGTTCCAGTGAAGGGAAATTGTGAAGCTACAGCATACAGAGACATTCTATACAGTTGTGTGCTTCCAACTTTGTGGCAACAGTTTGGTGAAGAACCTCATATGGGTGTGCATATACTTTTGGCCATATAGTGTATTTTGGCATGTACTTTACTTGAGTTTTATAGAAATTGTTTACGCATACTCTTACTTAATTACATTTCCAAGAAAGTAAAATTCATTTCTTACACCTTACGTATTTATTTAGACCTTCAAAGTACTGGTTACAAATCTCGAAAGCCTCTTCTTCTCTCATCTTGCCAGTGACTGTACGCTATACATAATACATCAATCAAACAGTTTCCCACGCATTTTACTTCCATTTCAGTTTAAAGCACCCTGTCAATGTCTTCAATGTGGGGAAAAAATCGATCAAGAATTGTGACAGTTTATCTGTTGTGACCTGCTTAAACTCCTCACATACTTTGTAATACTTCAGTATTTTTAAAAGTTTTAAACTTTCACTTGAGTACATTTCTGGCTGGGTAGTTTCACTTTTAAGACTTCGACATGTTATCTGCACTTTCATCTTTACTTTCAGGCTGTTTTCCCAGTGCTTATCTTTACTTTCAGTCTATTTTCTCAGTGCTCATCTTTACTGTAAGTCTGTTTTCTCTTTTTTTCTACCCCTGCTAATGCACCCAAATGTAATGAAATTCCAATTATTTCTATTAGAAATAATGTTACAGACTTGGGATGGTCATCTAGAGGTCATCTTTATCCCTCTCGTATGGTGTTGAGGAAAGTTTACATTTTCACAAACCGTTCTAACCACTCTCACTCATTCATTCTTTCATCTCTCTCTCTTTCTCTCTCTCTCTCTCTCTCTCTCAGGTTGAGTCAGCAGCAGATAGCCGAGCTGCGTTCTCAGGTCGAGGACCTACAGAAAGCCCTACAGGAGCAGGACAGCAAATCTGAAGATGTGAGTTTTACATACATCTTTAATATGCATGTACACACACGTTGGTGATTGATGCTTTGTTGGCAGTCACTCTGATTCACAGAAGTGCAGGAATAAATAAAATGTACACAATTTCCTCTCTCATCTCTCAAGTAGTTTTCGTTTGTTTCATTAGACTTGCACTGGAGCTACAAGGTCCATGTAGTTAACAAATTATGCAATATATAGCTACCAGTTTAGCATCATGTCTTAATCATCACACACTTGCCCCAAAAGACAGTTGATCTCAGTGGCATCATTTGTACATAAATGGTTTCTTTAAAAAGCAGAATAAATCTATGTTAATCAAATGAGAACTATATTATCAACTGAAATAATTGTTCCGAACTTTAAACTGTGCAAAGCCACGCCTCCTACCTGAGTCTGATCCTGGTGTGTAGAGACACCAACCTGTGTGCCCTGAGGAAGAAACAAGATGGAGCTGTGCACGTTTTTAGCTCTGCAACATCCTAATGTCCTTTTTTTTTTTTTATAAATAAGTGTATTATAAATACAGTGTCAACAATAATATCAGCAAGATACTGAGCTCAACTTTAGTTAGTTACATTAGCGCTGTAGCTCCAGTTGGCAAAACTTGAGATGGTAAAGTTGGACACACATGTCTTGGCTAATTGATTCCATTTGAGCAGAGAAGGAAATTGTGTACTTTTGATTTTTGATGGATCAGTCTGTGTGAATACTGCTAGATATTCAGATACATGATCTCATTATTTGTTGGTTAATGATTTGGCTTGGAGGTTGAAGTGTCATTTGAAGTGATTTTTGCTTACATTTTTGAAACGCAGACTATAAAACGTAATCCGATCGCTGCAGCAGTTTGCTCTCTCTTGTTTGATGTGTTTGAATGGTAACACGTTGTTTGCTTTGCATTGTGGTGAATTTATGAATTAAACTCCTGCTTGATTCTGTCTCTCCCCGCCGACCCCACCCAATCGACCAATCGTCTGCTTCTTAGGCTATCGTAAGTACCGCCCATCTGTGCCTGTCTACTTGCTATTAAGACTCATTAAGTGTACATTAGGGGTTGCACTAATGAGTGGAGTTTGATAGGTTTGATTGTCAATGTGAATTACTTTACTTCATGTGGAATACACAACTTCTCTGCAATTCCTATAATATTCTCATATAATGATGTGAAACTGTGAATGGTAGTAATGCAACCCCTACTGTATGATTATATTTTGTCTATAAAACAGGGGTGTCAGACTCCAGTCCAAATCCAGTGCAAAAGTTAGCATCTTCTGTGTCATATTTCAATGCAAGTCTACTGGCAAAGAGAGACGTCATAGTGCATTAAACCCCGAACATCAGTAATAATAAATCTAGTGTTCATCTGACTTGTGCAGTATAAAAATAGTTTGTGTTTTGTTAATTGTTTGGCGTCTACCACGGCTCTCGAAGGTGTTGATTAGTGCAGCTGCAAATCACAGGTTTATATTAACGTGCTCGTTTTAATACGTTGTTTCTATGGTAACAGCTCATTCACAGGGACTTGTACAGCGGACTCCTTTCGGAAGGAGTCTCCAATGTCAGCGCTTTATAACAGTCAGTGAGTCTTCAGGTCAGAGGAGTTTACGCTTTGCAGTTTCTCTTTAACATGACAGGCTGCGTTTTTTTTTTTTTTTTTTTTTTTTTTTAAACTTCAAGAGAGAGAAAAAAAACAGAGGCTGGTGAGGGAACGACGGTTTATAGCTGCTATAACGTAAGTGAGAACAGAAGCTTGTTTCATGGATGTTCCAAAACATTAAATGAAACTATGAATGGATTAAAAACAAAAGTAGGACATATTGTTCTTGAATAAAAAAACACATTGTTGTGGTATAAGAGGAATAAACCACTTCGGGACGTGCCGTTATTGGAAACGAATCACATTCGTGATGGAAACAGTAACTCTGTTTGACGCTGTTGATTATTTTCCAGTAACAGTGTTTTATTTCTTACGTATTACATGTTCAATTCACTGTGATGTCACTCGCTGCCACTAGCTTACATTAATATCTTTAAAAAAAAAATTGGCATTAACAGTAATTGTATATTCATTTATGTGGTTTCTCTACACTAGCATACAGGAAGCTCTTGGTTTAAATTACACCACTGGGCTTCTGATCCAAGCATCCTCAACTCTGATACTAATACATCATGTTGAACATGAGCACAAAGGCAGATGATTAAACTACCAAACTCTTCACGATGTCTTTGAGATGATAAACTCTGCACTGCCACGACAACTTCTGACAGCCCTGGTGTAAAGAATCGTGCAGCTCAAATGCATTATCAGTGCTTTTGTATTGATCTTTTTTTTCCCTTTTTAGTCATCTCTGCTGAAGAAGAAACTGGAAGAGCATCTGTGAGTATGCGGTTGGGGGAGTGAATGAGTTACAAGCTGATCAAGTGTATGATCAGAGGGGTTCTAAACGTGTGTGTGTGTGTGTGTGTGTGTGTGTGTGTGTGTGTGTGTAGAGAAAAGCTGCATGAAGCCCACTCCGATCTGCAGAAGAAACGAGAAGTGATCGATGACCTGGAGCCTGGCGTGGACAGCAACAGTAAATCTTTGCTTTATTTCATTCATTTTACAATATTAATATCATAATAAATATGCTGAGTTTTGATACAACCTGTTCCATTACTGACCGAACACCGTCCCTCAGAAGTGATTACAAATTAGGAATTAGAAGGGGAAAGAAATAAACATCGGGTCTCGCTTGTGTGTCTCTTAGTGGCAAAGAAGATTGATGAACTGCAGACGATTCTGAGAAAGAAGGATGAGGATATGAGACAGATGGAGGAGAGATACAAGCGCTACATGGAAAAAGCTCGGACGGTGAGCTCACACACACATACACACACACACACACACACACACACACACACACACACACTCTCTCTCTCTCTCTCTCTCTCTCTCTCTCTCTCTGTCTGTCTGTCTGTCTGTATGTCTCAAGAGGTAAATATTACAACAGTGTGTTGAAGCCATTCGTCTAGTTTAGGGGTCAGTTTCTCTAATACTTTAAGATGTAGCTGCACCATTATTATTATTATTATTATTATTATTAATATTATTATTGTTATGCCTTTTGGTTTGTTGTATTGTGTTTATTATTCATTAGTTTGTTGTGGTTGTAGTTCATTGTAGTTCAGTGTGTTGTTCATTGTTTTGTTGTTTGTCGTTTGCAGTTCACTTTGTTGTATTTCTTATTTGTTGTTCATTGTTGTTTTTCTTGTTTTTGTTTTTCTTATAGTTTGCTGTGTTTTTGTTCATTATAGTTTGTTTTGGTTTTAGTTTGTTGTTCATTGTACTTCACTGTACTTCAGCGTGTTCACTGAGGTTTGTTGTTCTTTGCGGTTCATTGTTTATTGTAGTTCAGTTTGTTCTTTCTTTCTTTTTTTTTTTTGCTTTTTTTTGTTTGTTGTTCATTCTAGTTTGTTGTTTGTTGCTCACAGTTTGTTAGTTCGTTATTCCTTGTTTTTTGTTGTAGTTAGTTGTTGTTTAGTTTGCTGTTTGTTGTAGTTTTGTTTCTTGTAGTTCATTGCTCTGGTATTTTTCATGAGGTGGTTGTTGTATTTTCTGTTTTACTTGAATCTTGCCATATGGATTTGGAGAGTCCAGTAGGGTTGGGCGATATGACGGAAGTATCATATCGTGATGCTTTATTACATTTCTACGATATTCTCAATATGCATCATGATATTTACTGTTTTGCTGTGGCGGCTTATAAGCAAAACTTTGTTAAAAACAACTGTCAGTGTTTAATGATCCTTTGATTTAACATCTAGAAAAATAAATAAATAAATATTAACAGAGAGGAACAATATTCAATACAAAAGCTGCTTTAACATCAGCTGCTTTCAGATACAGTGTGTATTTATTATAAAAATACAGACAATTTCTTAGAAAGTTAATCAAAGTGCTGACATTTATATTGTCATATTGCCCAGCCCTAACGTACAACCATAGTTCTTGCAGAATGAGGTGTGTTTAGCGGACGTGTTTATCCAGACATTAAAGATTAGTGGTTAACAGTAGAGGGTTAGAGCTGTTTTGCGTAAGGGCCTGACAGTAACTCTGTGTAAGCAGTGCTGGGATATGAACTGCTTTCAGTTACTAGTGCAAGAACCTTCACTGCTGACCGCCCACTGATTTTATATAACATGTATGCACTACAAATACACTTTGGACTAAGGAAACCACACACACACACACACACACACACACAACTCTTCCTGGCAGATGCTTGGTGAATATAGTGTGTGTGTGTGTGTGTGTGTGTGTGTGTGTGTATGTACAGACTTGACTCAGCTCTGTAGTTGCATTTAGCTGCTCCTCGATGCTCTGTTTCACAGTTTCGATATTATGAGGGTTTTTTCTTTCTGTCTCCCACAACATGCAAAATATCGCTACTGTACTTCACCTACATTTTTATAATATGGAACAATTTGACTTTCCCTGGGTGTCAGCGTCATTCAGGTATGTGTGTGTACGTGTGTGTAGGTGATAAAGACTCTGGACCCGAAGCAGAAGCCCAGCACTGTCGCTCCTGAGGTTCAGGCCCTGAGGAACCAGCTTTCAGAAAGAGACAGGAGAATCCAACATCTGGAGGTGAGATACACCTGAGATACATCATGCCTAGAGTGTGAGGCTATGCCTTCAAGCGTGCGTGCTGAGAATTATGGGTAAACGGTCACTTCCTCTGATTAATTGCTGCGTTGGAGAATTCCTGAGCCTGTGCGGTTTAGTGGAAATTTCAGGACATCTGCATCGATGAGGCTCAGGAGAAAATCAGACACGCAAAAAGTCCCAAAAAAAATCACACCCACAAAAGCACCCCATACAAATCCCTGCTGAAACCGACATTCTGGGATAATAGATTTAAATAATTTAAAATAATTAAATTAAAACAATCACTGCTGTACA
This sequence comes from Pangasianodon hypophthalmus, assembly GCF_027358585.1. Classification (NCBI taxonomy): domain Eukaryota; kingdom Metazoa; phylum Chordata; class Actinopteri; order Siluriformes; family Pangasiidae; genus Pangasianodon; species Pangasianodon hypophthalmus. The sequence continues at coordinate 4,004,901 of NC_069738.1, forward strand.
TGATCCACTTGTACCTCGTATGAGCCACCATGTCCGTGTCACGGCTGTGCTGAGAATAAATCACCACTCTCAGACTCTCACACTCTGGTGGTGCACTGATGGACAGGGTCAAGGGCTACCACATCTTAAAAGTGACCTATATGCTAGGTGGAGCTAATAAAATGACCAGTGAGTGTAACTACTGCTTGGTCTGAACTATAAGAACATTAGCAAATTAGAAATTTGAAGTGGAAGGGGAAAAAAAACAATAGAAACAAAAAAATATATCTGCAAGGTAATTTGGTGGAACAAATTGTATGAAGTAGCATAAAAACTGACCTCATTCACTGTAATTCTGACAAATTTACACTTACATTTCATTTTGTATATGTACAGTATTTTAAACACTTAACAGGTTGCTGTTACCGTTTGAAAAGCATGAGTGATGTGTGAGAGAAACAATTTACTCTTTATTTTCTTTACTATCTTTATTTTTAATATTTCTATAGCTCAGGCAGCACGGCGGCTTAGTGGTTAGCACTGTTGCCTCGCACCTCCGGGGCTGGGGGTTCGATTCACACCTCTGCTCCGTGGAGTTTTCTTCTCCCCGTGCTTCGGGGGTTTCCTCCGGTTACTCCGGTTTCCTCCCCCAGTCCGAAGACATGTGTTGTAGGCTGATTGGCATTTCCAGATTGTCACTAGTATGTGAGTGTGTGTGTGATTGTGCCCTGCGATAGGTTGGCAGCCCGTCCAGGGCGTCCCCCGCCTTGTGCCCCGAGTCCCCTGGGATAGACTCCAGTCTCCCCGCGACCCTGTGTAGGATAAGCGCTACAGAAAATGGATGGATTTGTATAACTCTTAACAATATCACATTGTCACAAAGCAGCTTTACAATAAAGCAGATTGTAGATTATGATCTCTTTACTAATATTTACAGTGTGATTTGTGTGTTATATTTGAGTATGCTGCTATGATTACTTCTAAAAATGCAAGTCAGTTTTTTGGAGTTTTGGGGAATTCCTAGGTTTCACACCCTGGGAACCAGCAAACAAATTCTCACCACTGCTCTGGAATGAAAAGAAATAATTTCTCTGTGATGCTAAAACAGGTTTTAATGTTGATACCCAATAATATTGGCTGATTTAACTTTATACAGACCAAAAATTAATTTTAGTTCAATGTGACTTTACTCTTGGGATTGTGAATTGCTGCTGTTTATTAGAATTTGAGAAAATGACACAGAACTCTACTAACTCATGCTAACAACTTCAAAACAAGTCACTTTCTTTAAACTCACAAAGCTGTGAACAGGAGCGAGCTGTGAGTGAGGAGCGCCCACTAGTGTCCTGCAGTGTGCTCGCTTTTTCATAACAGAATAAACTTCTGGAGTCATCTAAAAATTATATATCGCTTGTGTCTCAGTCACATCAGCTCAGAGACACTCACACACACACACACACACACACACACTCAGGTCAAGTGCAGTAACTGTAGGTTTGGTACAAACAACATACTTTTTGCTTTATCTTGTGACAGTGATCAGATTTAAACTCGACTTGGAGGAGAAATGTTTTAGGATTAACATGTTTAACAAACGAAAGTGTATAAAGAAAGTTTAACTTCATTTCAGTGTTGATGTGGTTTGAGATTGAAGGCTGAATTATACACACAGTATTATCGCACAGATATTAAGGCTTATACTGTGTGTGTGTGTGTGTGTGTGTGTGTGTGTGTGTGTGTGTGTGTGTGTGTGTGTGTGTGTGTGTAGCATGATTTTGAGAAGAGCCGCTCCAGACATGATCAGGAGGAGAAGCTGATCATCAGCGCCTGGTACAACATGGTAAGAAATCTCGGTCTGAGCTATAACAGTATTATTACATTTAGCCTTTAATCCCAGCGTTACGGCTTCGGACCTTGACGCGGGTGACGTCTTCTTAAAGTAAGGAGATGTTTATTTAACATTTATGGAGGAGTCTCCAGTGTCCGCGCTCTGTCACTTTACATTTTCCAACATGACAAGGTGCATTTTTAAGGTCTTATAACCTTTAAGAGGGAGGAAAAAATAGAGACTGGTGAGGGAACGACTGTTTACAGCTGCTGTAAGGTACTTTGTTAACGTGACTCATTTTGTGGACGTTCCTCACCATTAAATGTAACTATAAAAGGATAAAAAATATGATGTGTCATTCTTTAATTAATAGAAAATTATAAGTTTTGGTTGGATTTCTGTAAGAGGAATAAAACACTTCAGAATGTGCTTATTTTTTTTTAAATAGAATAACAACGAAGGTCACAGTAGTAACAGTAGCTCTGCGTCATCACACCACTGCGTCGCTGATTATTTTCCTGAAACAGAACGACATGGCGTGATTTATTCCTCACAACTGTGTTGTGTCTGTGTGTAGGGAATGGCTCTCCATCAGAAGGTGGCGAATGAGCGCTCTGGTGGTCCTGGTCAGGCTCAGTCCTTCCTCGCCCAGCAGAGGCAGTTCACACAGGCACGGAGAGGCCTGACCGCTCGCCTCCAGCCCAGATAACACACACACACACACACACACACACGTAAATACACACACACAAATACACAGTGTGTAAATTTAATAAGCCACAGTGTGACTCCTGCCTTAAACTCTCCTCTCTCTGCTCTGCTGTGAGACACTTCCTGTTTCCCCGGAGGCTGTGACCCTACATGCTGCTGACTAACTGCTGGAATATATATTTTTTCTAATAACCCTCTTGATGTGTGGAGAACACGGAGCTCCTCCACCTCATCTTAAAGACGAATTAGGAGTGAGGAAAGGGGGAATGTTGTCGTGTCTCCTCTCCTCTCCTCTCGTTAATTTAGATGAACAGGGTTCGGTTTAAAAGTGCTTTCATGTGCCACGGTTATTATTTGCAGAGTCTAATCTTTCTATCTGCAAAGCAAATGTTTCTACATTTGTTCGGCATCATAATGAGTCGGGAATCAGGGAATTACAGAAGGCTTTTTTTTTTTTTTTAAATCTAATAGTTTCATTGTTGTTGTTGCGCTTTTCTTCTTTTCACTTTCTGTCACTATGTATTAAGCCAATCAGTGTTTGTGTTCATCGGTAGATGATGATGAGGTATGTGTCTGATTTTTTATTTTTTATTTTTATTTTTTTTTGCATTTACTTAAATCACTTTGATCTGAGATTTGATTGATTTTAACATTTTCCTATTTCCTCTTTGTCTAGTTTTTATTCTTTATCTGTTTTAACTGTTTGTGTTTCTAGATTTAGTTTTAACCAGCTTTGCATATTATTATTATTATTATTATTATTATTATTATTATTACTAACACTGTTTCTCTTTTCTTTTTTTAATCCAATCGTCTTTTAGCACCTTAGCAAAAGTAAAAATGTGTAGACGGTGATGAAGTAGCTTTACTTTAGTCGAGCCTGTTTTTGAGCTTGTTTTACCGTGACACTGTGAGACTGAACACAGCTCGGTGCCTTTGTTTCAGTGACTCTTCTTCCCTGAGAGTGCTCACTGGCCCACTGATGGACGATCTGTAGCTGGGCTTCGTCACGTGGACAAAAAAAAAATAGTACGTTGATATTATATTGCTCTGCATTTCAGTCCCAGAATACGTTTTATTTATAAAGACACAAACTGGTGAGCCTGTGTTAATGAGATTAATCTCCATGATTTCTCAAAACACAAACAGAACACTGGAACTTCAGAGCAATAATTAAAGAACATAAATGGCAGCATTGCAGAGTCTGACGTTTCTGCAGCTCTGATGTGTAGTTTCTCCACTTAAAAATCCCTTTAGATTCCACGACATGAATTATGAAATGAAAGTGCAGAGGTGGGCGATATGACAACGTTATTAATATCACGACAAACGACGTGAGTGTTCTGAGTGTGTTTATGGACACTTACACACCGTAACACAGTCACTGATTGGATGATGCTTCCTCTTGTTTATATACTTTATATATTTAATTTTGTGTATTGTGTCCAAAATATCATGTTGTGATTGTTTTGCTGTATCGTTCGTCCCTGCAAAACTGACTACACTTACAGATAACTGGAGATTTTGGTTTTAGGCTGGAGATTTTTTTATTATTATTATTTTTATTTTAGCTAATATCTCACCTGAGTGGACTCTTTAGCTTAGACAAGCTGCAATGGATTTTTTTTTGTTTTGAGAGATAAGCATACCAAAGTATGATGCTTTTTTTCCCTCGTTTTTTTAAAGCTGTGAATGAAGGTACATCATGTTGACACTACTGTTTAGATTTAACACTAAATAACTGTTTTCTGGCTCCAAAGCACTTGAACAAGAGAACTCAATGTGGCTCATGCTGAATGAGTGACTGAATAGCTTCCATTCACTAGGTGTGTGTGTGTGTGTGTGTGTGTGTGTGTGTGTGTGTGTGTGTGTGTGTGTGTGTGTGTGTGTGTGTGTGTGTGTGTGTCCATTTTGAAGCTGTGACATCTTTTAGTGAAACACTGCTGTACAATATGAATGTGGGTTGTTGTTTTTTTGTGTGTGTGTTTTCACACTGGACACTTGGTTCATACTGAGGTGTGTTGATTATATGTGTGTTCATTATTTTGGTGTGTGTTGTTCTGAATGTAGCATGGAGGGGATGATGGGTCGACACTCGGGTTGTACACCACAATAATGTTCAGCGTTTTTGCCCTGCAATAAAAATCTGATGGACAGATGGTTCCAGAAAACAGAACTCGTCTCGAGTGTGTGTCGTTAATGATTCCTCATCAGATTACTTCCTGACACTATAAAGACACTTTTACAGAACATTACACCACAATGCTGCTGCTTTCCAGTTTATATGGAACATGACAAGCTGTGTTTTTTGTTTTTTGTCTTCAGGAGAGAGAAAATATATAATATAAGCTGTTATACTGTAAGTGAGAACAAGAACCAACGTGTTTTGCTTAGATTCCACAACATTAAATGTAACAATAAATAGATAAGTACTTCTTGTTCTTTGATGAATAAAATGTAATTGTTGGCAGGTTACTGTGGTACAAGAGGAATATTACTGTGGTACAAGAGGACATGCTGTTATTGGAAACACTCAGAGTCAGAGTGGTAACAGTAACTCTGCCTCATCACACCATCGCGTCGTTGATTTATTTTTCTAAAACAGCGCAACATGGAGTGTTTTATTCCTAAAGAGCCATTACCGGTGATTTTGCTTGCGTTATTTCAGGTTTATCTAATCAATTACATAACAGAATGGTTCTTCAGGAATTCTTTAAGGGTTCCTTGAATAATTAAGGATCAGGGTAAACTATATGGCCAAAAGTATGTGCACCCCTGACCTTCACACCCATGTGTGTTTCTTCACCCAAACTGTTGCCACAAAGTTGGAAGCACACAACTGTATAGAATGTCTCTGCATTACAATTTCCTTTCACTGGAACTAAGAAACCCAAACCTGTTCCAGCATGACAATGCCCCTGTGTAGAAAGCGAGCTCCATGAAGACATGGTGTGTGAAGGTTGGAGTGGAAGAACTCGAGTGTCCTGCACAGAGCCCTGACCTCAACCCCACTGAACACCTTTGGGATGAACTGGAACACCGACTGAACCCCAGACCTCCTCACCAACATCAGCGCCTGATCTCACTAATGCTCTTGTAGCTGAATGAACACAAACCCCCACAGCGACGCTCCAACATCTAGTGGAAAGCTTCCCAGAAGAGTGGAGCTTATTATAACAGCAAACACGGGGGGAATAAATCTGGAATGGGATGTTCAACAAACACATATGGGTGTGATGGTCAGGGGTGCACAAACTTCTGGCCATATTGTGTATGTAAACTCCTCCATCAGGGGTAAGGTCTCTTCCCTCACCTGAGAGAACCCTCATAGCCTCGGATTAGGAGGAGCCGATTTTTCAGCTCAGTAGTGAAACGTTAGAGTGCTGGAGATCCACTTTGGACATCACTTCTTGCCAAGTTTAACTAAACTCCCTTCACTATGAAGAACTAAAAAGCATTACAGCGCTTGTGTGTATTCACTTTGCAAAAAGAACACTAATATATTCTGTAACATTTTTCTATACATAATTATATACACAGCAGATGGGTGTGCTCAGACTCCACTGCAGTGTACCTTCATGTCCTGTTGGTGGCGCTGAGGCGCGTCTGAATGAACAACAGGCAGAAAGAGTCGACGAAGAAGAAGAAAGAGGAATCCAAAATGGCGGCTGGGCGACAATAAAACGAAAATAAAGTTGTCTGGAAATTTCCGTGTAGAATTTAAAATGTCGCGTGAGTAAACTCGCAGTTAAGTTGTGTTTCAGTGTAGTTTTGTCGTTTGAGAGGTAAAGGGAGTCGAGTTTTGTGAAAACTGAATGCGGTTCGGGATTTTTGAACATTTTTTTTTTGACGCCTTCTTCTTCGTCGTGTGTTTGTTAAACCTGTTAAAGACATTAAAGAGATAAGCGGCTAGTGAAGACGGTTTGGGAAAGTAGAATATCCGTGACCGAGAGTAAATACTGCAGCATGGAGGAGAAAGGAAGGAGCAGGGAGAGCAGCAGCAGTAGCAGCAGTAGCAGCAGCAGTGGCAGTGAGTCGAGCAGCGGGCCCTCTTCCCCCGCCAGCCCCGGCTCCGGAGCGCCCAAAGCGGGCAGCAGCAGCGCCGCCGCCGCCGCCGGAGGAAACGCCTTCGCCAACGACGGCAGCTTCATGGAGCTTTTCAAGAAGAAGATGGAGGAGGAGCGGCGGAGAAAGGAGCTGGAGGACGCGGGAAACGGGCAGGCGACTGAGGACAAGAAGCCCGTTAGCGTGGCCAGCTTTGTAAGGGGGTTTATAGCAGTGTGTCTCACTTAGACACACACACTCAAGAGCCAGATCAGATCAGTGTGTCATAGCTAGAGAGTGTCATGAATCATCTAAATCACTTACACACCTTATCATGGCAGCTTTTGAGATGATACCAGCTTGTTAAACCTCACTCAGTAGTGCTAGATGATGTGTAAAGATGAGACACAACATTATCCTTTATCTGATTGTAGAGTTTTGGAGATGGAGAGCTGTTAGAAAGCTTTCCTCCAGGTTCAGCTCAGGCAGTGTGATAGACCTCTTGAGCTTGATATGTGTGATGATGATGATGTTAAGTTCCATGAGCCCTGCTACCATGAAGATGGTGTTATTGAGACGGTCTGTTGAGGGGCGGGTGAATGGCGCCTACTGTATGCTGCTTTGTCCTTGCTGTCCTGAGTGAAGGGCAGGCGTGTCCGGGTCGGCCCGTGTAACGGTTTCAGTCTTCTCCCCCCAACCCAGGTGGGCAAGCGCAGAGGCGGCGCCAAGCTGGCACTCAAGACTGGAGTGGTGGCCAAGAAGCAGAAACTCGACTCGGAGGTGAGTCAGATGAGGGTTTCACTAAAATCTCATCATCTTTAAAGAGGAAAAAGTTCATCCTGAACTGAACACGTCACAGATATTTCTGTGTAAACATTTACTGTGTTTCAGGGTGGAGTTTTTCTTTAACATACCTTCAACACGATACCTTTAACAAATACACCATAATGTCATTTAGTGTGTGTGTGTGTGTGAGAGAGAGAGAGAGAGAGAGAGAGAGAGAGATGTTTGCTTTGGTATCAAGTAAAGCACTTTGTGTTGGCATAAATGTTTGCTGCTGTACACACTCAGGAGGACCTGGAGCATGTAGTGTACTTAGAAATGTACAGTCTGGTCCGTAAATAAATATTTGGACATTATTTTAAAACAAACCCAACAGAGAGATAGCAAAAACATTAGGCGTGGAAAAATCAACTATTTGGTACATTTTTAAAAAGAAAGAAGGCACTGGTGAGCTCAGAAACACCAAAAGGCCTGGAAGCTCATGGGGGGAAAAACTGTGGTGGATGATAAATTCTTTCCCTGGTGAAGAAAAACCTGTTCACAACAGCTGTCCAGATGAAGAACATCCTCAAAGAGGTAGGCCTATCTGTGTCAAAGTCAACAAACAAGAGAAGAGTTCACCAGAGTAAATACAGAGAGTTTACCACTGAGGACATTGTGGTGGCGTTTGAGTGCTCACAATATTTCCGACAGGACTCGAAAGCAGCGTCTGACTCAGTGGAACGAAAATACGCCAAAACGTTTATCGAATATGGATTTACAAGAGTACGTAGCTCTAATGCCAAACATAAAGGACAAATTATGTTACATCCATCTGAGGTCATTCGGGGTCAAAAAGTTATAGAACACCTTGTTTATTAGAAAATAGGGGGAAAAAAACCCGATATTGATTCTCCAATATGGAAGCACTCACGTCCTGACTTCCTGTTTCAGAAGGAAATGTGTTTGCATCAGAATTCAAATCACGACCCTCAGGTTATTTCATCAGCACTTTAGATATGGTGTGTTCCATCAAAACAGGGATGAGTGTGTGTGGATGTGTCGAGGAAAAAAAAGTTTCCAACAACTTGTTTTGTGTTGAGACTCTCTTACATTTCCAGGTCTTTCGTGTTCATCCATCGTGTTAATCTTTTAATAACCCTGAAAACAAGCTGCACTTAAATCTCTGTTTTGTTCAGATATTTGTATGAATTAATGCCACATGTCCTAACACACTCGATTTGTTTGTGTGTGTGTGTGTGTGTGTGTGTGTGTGTGTGTAGGCTGAGACGGGTAAAGGAGACGCCTGGTCTAAGTACATGGCCGAGGTAAAAAAGTACAAAGCTCACCAGTGTGGAGATGACGACAAAACCAGACCTCTGGTCAAATAGACTGTGGCTGAGCGGCGTGCGACGTGGCATCCGACCCGACACACACACACACACTCACACACTCACACTCTCGCAGCCCAGGATCAGTCACGCCCTGCGCTTCTCTTCTATCCTCTCCTACTTTCTGTCCTTTTCCTCTTTTGTTTATAGGTTTCCAGTTTTAGCGTCTCCACCCTGTGCAGTGTGTGTCAGGTGATCCAGATGCTTTTTAAACGCATCATTATGAGCATCATCTTCATCATCACCATCAGTGTTGATGTTAGAGAGAGAGAGAGAGAGATACTCTGTGTTGTGTTGAAGTATCTGGACTGATGTCACACCTTTTTTGTCTTTTTGTATAATTTTTGTTTTGTTTGTTTCTTGGTAATCTATATCACCTGAAATCAGTGGTTTAAAAAAATTAAAATGCTAAGCTATGAATAGAGTAGTGGCCAGTCGGAATTTTCTCTTTTGTGTTCCTCATGGTGCTAATTTACACAATTGATCCAGTTAATGAAAGTGATTCATCGAATCATTTTCAGTCATAAGGAATCAGTATACAAGTCACACATACACCACTCTGTGAAGTTTGGGAATCGTTTATACGGTCGTTGATTTACATGTTACTAATTATGTGCAGATTTTTGACAGTTTGAAGCAGCAAATTAAACGTTTTGTTTCAGACACCTGACTCTCCCCCCGGTGCTTTATAGAGTTACTTGTCCCCTACTGGCCCCTCCCTTTGACAACACAGAAACAAATCTGACTGGTGTGTGTTATGTATCAGAGGTGTGTGTACAGGAATTTCAGCATTGTAAAGATTAATTATGATTTATATTGGTAATATAAGGATGTCAGATTGGAGACTGGTAGATTATTATTATTTTTTTTTATAAACCTGAGCTATTATCCTTTTATGGATAATATTTTTTGTGTGTTGGAGACTGGAATCAAAACCATTGAGGGCAAATAAAGACACCAGTCTGTGCTGTGCTGATCTTTACAGCTTCTATGATCACCACAGCCTCCGGTGTTAGCGGGACATGATGACCCTGACCAGGATAAAGTGCTTACTCATGATGAATGAATTCATTTTCCTTGTGATTAATTATGTACCGTTTTTGGTTGTTTAAACCTTTTCAGTATGTAGGTACAAGCTAATTCAATTACAGCTTGTTGTGAGGAGCTAATTTAATTTAGTGTCAAAACAGTAACAGGCCAAGCATAATCCAAGTGGTGACTATCAGGATTGTTGTGATTTTCACTCGGTCAGAATCGCAGAGACTGAAAATCAGCCTGATAAGCCCCGCCCACTTTACATCAACCTTGGAGAAATTGTAGCAAGGTTCACGTAGACCAGGGGTGTCGACCGTACATCCTGATAAGTTCTAATCCCACCCATAAATGAATTTCCAATCTAAATAATCTCCAATCTTCTACAGTGATCTTGGGCTATAACAGGCTACGTGCCGTGTTTTTTTAAATAGCGCAGCTCTCTCTTGCGTTTTCAGCAACATTGTTTACATCTGTGCTTCTCAGAGTGGGCTCCAGGGCTCCATGAAGTATAGGCAGGGGGTCTGTGAATTTCATTCATTCTTCTTTATTATTCTTGTTTATTACTGTAATCTGTAACCCACCAACATTTTTTAATAAAATGGATTCTGTGGGTGTAAAGTTCAGGGGAAAAAGGCGTCTCCAATAAACAGACAAAATATTATTGTACACGTTGAAGTACTGTGCCTGAGAAAAATTTTTGAATTGTTTGTAAAATAAATCTGTATGAAGTGGTCTATTGAATTTTTTTCTTTTTTTTTTTTTTTTTTTTTTTTTTAAAAGAGCTAAAGGGGTCCCCAAGTGTAAAAAGTTTGAGAAGCCCTGGTGTACATTGTGTACAGTGAGACAGAATTGTCCTTCTGGTTTTTCTACCTATTATTCCTAAATTTACATAAAAATATAATAATCTCCAAATGTATATTCTCATAATGAGATTATTATAAATCAAATATATTTTCCAGCCTGTTTTTAGGTGCTTTTACACATTTCAAGTTTAAGATTTTCTTATTCTATTGGCAGATCATTTTGCTTCTTACTATAAACAGTACATGTAAAGCTTGAAATTAGAAAAAACAAAAACAGATGTCTATAAACAGGTTTAAACCTAAATTGGTTTATACTATATATTTGCTTTATTGTGATCCTTAATCTGGAAAAAAGAGTTAAATTTAATATGCACTACATGGCCAAAAGTTTGTGTGCCCCTGACCATCACACCCATATGTGCTTGTTGAGCATCTCATTCCAGATTTATTCCCCCCCGTGTTTGCTGTTATAATAAGCTCCGCTCTTCTGGGAAGCTTTCCACTAGATGTTGGAGCGTGGCTGTGGGGATTTGTGTTCATTCAGCTACAAGAGCATTAGTGAGATCAGGCGCTGATGTTGGTGAGGAGGTCTGGGGTTCAGTCGGTGTTCCAGTTCATCCCAAAGGTGTTCAGTGGGGTTGAGGTCAGGGCTCTGTGCAGGACACTCGAGTTCTTCCACTCCAACCTTCACACACCATGTCTTCATGGAGCTCGCTTTGTGTACAGTCATGCTGAAACAGGAAAGAGCCTTCCCCAAATTGTTGCAACAAAGTACATAAACATTCCCCTTCACTGGAACTAAGAAACCCAACCCTGTGAAACAGCCCCAGACCACCACACTTCACCGTTGGCACTTTGTAGTCCAGTAGGTAGCGTTCTCCTCAGACTCCAGACAACACGTTTCCACCACTCCAGAGTCCAGTGTCGGCGCTTTACACTGCTCCAACGGACATCGTGCATGGTGATCTTAGGCTTGTGTGCAGCTGCTCGGCCCTGAGAGCCCATTTCATGAAGGTCCCAATGCACAGTTCTTGTGCTGATGTTGCTTCCAGATGCAGTTTGGAATGCTGTAGTGAGTGATGCAGCAGAGGATAGGTGATTTTGATGCACTGTGCACTTCAGCAATCCCACTTCTGCTTCTGTGAGTTTAGCTGGTCTACTGCTTCGTGGCTGAGCTGTTCTTGCTCCAATAACAGTGCTTACAGTTGACCAGGGCAGAGTTAGCAGTGTAGAAATGTCACACGCTGATTTGTGGTAAAGGCGGCATCCTGTCACAGTGGCACGTTTAAAGTTCCTGAGCTCTTCAGTATCACCTATTCTACTGCCAATGTCTGTCTATGGAGACTGCATGTGCTGAAACATCCGCACTCAGTCGTTAAGGGGGTGCACATACTTTTGGCCATACAGGGTCTTTTCATTTGCTAAGATGACAATCATGTACCCTTCAGATAAATGAACACATTTTGGTAACTGTTGATGTCACTAGATATTTTTTTTGTCCAGCCTGTTGTGTAGAAATGACTTTGTAGATGTTGAAGTCACTAATTATATGCAGAGCTGGTGCACAAGACCACCATCAGTCAGAGTCATAATGCACCATTAACCCAAATAAACACACACACACACACACACACACACACACACACACACAAACAAAATGATCATCATGCAAAGCCGTGTTTTTTCCTGGACTAACTATTGCTTTTTATTTCGCTAGTGTGGAGGTTCAGCTCAAGTAGACAAACTTCTGAAAATTCAAGTACAATACAAATTTCAGCTCCCTGCTTCCGCCCGGATATAAAACTCCTCTCGTCTTTGTTCCGTGGGTTTGTTTTTTTTTTTTTGTTTGTTTTGTTTTTTTTAATAATAACAGCAATAATAATTATAATAACAACAACAACAACAACTCCACCTGGAACAGCACCAAAGACATGGACCTACACCTGAGAAAGAGAGGGATCAGTTCATCCGTCCATTCATCCATCCATCCATCCGTCCCATCAGTCCGTTCTGTTCATTCGTTCATATTCCACTCAGAGCATGTGTGTGTGTGTGTGTGTGTGTGTGTGTGTGTGTGTGTGTGTGTGTGTGTGTGTGTGTATGCGTCCACACACACGTAAACACTTTCCCCTCCCTGTCCACAGCAATTAAGGTCTGTGTGTGTAAACATTAGCAAAACAAGGAGAGAAAGCATCCAGGCCAGGGATGTTATTATTAATTATATTCCGAATAGTCAATTGCCAAAAAAAAAAAAAAAAAAGAAAAGAAAAAAAATATAAATCAAACCCCCGCCCCCCGCAAAAAAAAAAAAAAAAAAGGTAAAGAGCTGTTCTTTCTTATTGGTTAAGCCTGCAGTCCATGCGTACGAGGTGCTTCAGTGTGACATCACAGTCCAGCGTCATCCGAGTGACATCACAGCTTCCTCTTTAGATCCCCGCTCTGGCTTTGATTGACATCTGAAACAGGAAACGGTGATCAATCCCCAAAACAAAACACACATCCGAGAAGAGAGAGAAAGAGGAAACAACGATCAACACTAGAAAACATGCAACCACCACCAGACGAACACACAACAGCCACCAGGCAAGCAGGGAGAGAGAGAGAGAGAGAGAGAGAGAGAGGGAGAGAGAGAGAGAGAGAGAGGGAACGAGGGAGCGATTACCTGAGAAAGCGAGCTGCAAGTGCGGAGGCAGAGCAGCACCTGACATGAGACCCTTTAACAGATCTGAGGAGACAGACGGAGAAACAGACAGACAGACAGACAGAGAGAGAGAGAGAGAGAGAGAGAGAAAGAAAGAGCAGGACGACAGGAAGCAGTTTTACACAGCAGTTAAACAGGAAAAAGAGACAGGACACAGAGGAAAGAGATACATTTCAGCAGGGAAAACATGGAACATGAACACAAAGAAGAACGAAGGAACAAAATGAATATAACAACGTATAGAAACAAAACAAAACAAAAACTAGAACGCTACAATATTCAACATCAGCAGGAGAGACGAGCAAAGACAAGACGAGGACACAGAGATCACGCAGTATCTCACAAAGCGTCCTAGTTTACAGATTTGCATGTGGATTTGTGTAGATAAAAACAATCCTGACATTATTCAACTCCATTCACACGCTTCAGACAAATGTGTGTATGGAGTTGAAACTCGGGCGCTTCGCCTTTTAGGGCTGCTTTCACACTTTTTTACAGAACGATCGCAGTCCAGAGCGCTAACTCAGTGGTTAAGACGTTGAACTAGTGATCAGAAAGTCAGGAGCTCAAACCCCAGCACCACCAAGCTGCCACTTGAGCAAGACCCTTAACCCTCAACTGCCCCGATGTATAAACGAGATAAACGCAAGTCGCTCGGGAGAAGGACGTCTGCCAAACGCCGTAAATGTGAACGTAGCTCGTATCGGCTAACTAACTATCCTAGCGTGCTCTCTAGATTAGAGAGATTTATTATTCTCAGTAATGCAGGTGAATTAAAGACTGGCACTGACGAGATTGTTTGTCTTTGATGTAGCAGGCAGAAAACGGAGAGAATCAGTGAAAGTAAGACGTCACATCACGTACCGGTGAACGCCCCAAACACACACGCTGTAATTTTCAGTTACACTGCAACGCTGGAATATTGATAATGAAATATAGGCACTTTGTCGTCTAACATGCAACCTGATTGTTCAGGAGGCAATAAATAAATAAATAAATAAATAAATAAATAAAGCAGCTGGCATCAGTCTTTGCTTTTCTGTTACTGCTTCCTGTTGGATAAAGTTAAAAACGTATAACAGGAAGGGGAGGCGGGGTGAATTGGGATTTTTTTTTTTTTTTTTTGCAGAGATGCACTCTATAAAATTCCTATTTCAATACCGATAACACTCATCTGTTTATGCAAATGAGCTCCATTAGGATTATTTTCCATCTTAAGCTCATGGTTAGCTGAGAGAAGGAAAACGGTAAAAGGGACGTCTTTTTTACGGTTTTTAATCGTGAAAGGAACTCCTGATCTCCAGGTTTCGTCTGATACTCGGAGCTCTGAAACCTGGACCAGTGTTTATGAATAAGCAGATGCATAAACATCTAAAAAAATGATAGATGAAGCAACGTTGGGAGTTCTGTGACGTGGAGAATCCTCGACTAGTGAGAAGCCGTGTTCTTTAATACGTTTGATTTTTGTGTATGTGGCCATGATCGCCTGGGAGCTTCCTCCCCCTCCCTGACCTTTAATTTTGCAACAGTAACCCTGCTGTGTAGTTTGGTGTGTGTGTGAGAGTGTGTGTGTGTGTGTGTGTGTGTGTGTGTGTGTGTGTGTGTGTGTGATGCTCACTGGGCTGTAGGCTGTATCCTGAGCTGCTTTGGTTAGCAGTGTTAGCTCCAGCGCTAGTTCCTGTCACAGTGGGCAGGTTCAGCAGGCCGGGGAAGGCGAAGGGCAGGGAGACGGGAGTGATTCCTCCCAGCATTCCGAAGTTCAGCGGGAGGTTCGGAGCGCCGGGACCCAGCAGACTGGCGCTGGACGACGGCACCTGCGCACCGAGAAACACAGCAACACGATCAGGAACCGGAACAACAAAGCTGCCAAGTGCTGCTCCTGTAAACTTTCTTAAGTTACACAGCTTTCTTCTTTATTCACAACACACTCTTTTGAAACTCGAGATGTGTGAAAGAGACACAGTATAATTCCTAAACTCCTAATTTAGTTTTGATTTCAAAACATTTCCAAATATTTTAATTTAATAAACTCATGGACACTCTCCTGTACCTGTGCTAGCTGAGGAGCCGTTGCTGAGGAAACAGTCACCAGTGGCTTTGCCCCCTGATTAGCCACGCCTGCTGGCCTCTGCCGCGGCCCGTGATTGGCCGAGCCGGCTGAGGGGGAGGTGTGCTTGGTGATCGGGGTGGAAGTGCTTGTTAGGACGCTGCTGTTCACCTGAGAGGGAGTCTTCTGCTGCCCCACGGGAGTGCTGTAACTGGCGCCGACGCCCGAGAACCCCGTGTGGAAGCCTGCGGTTTTAGGAGAGAACTGATGCATGCTGGGTAACGTAGGCGTCCTGGAGAGGGCGGGTGAGGGGGAGCTGACAGGCGTCACCCGCGGAGTGAGCTTGAGGATGGGAGAGTTGGAGCTGTGGGGCGATTTGGTGAGCGTGGCCTGCATCGGCGTGACGAACGTCGACTGCTGCTGTGGCTGTTGGTGCTGATGCTGTGGCGGCTGCGGTTTGGGCTGAGACGGAGACGGAGACGGGGAGGAGGAGATTTTGGGCTGCGTTTTAGCGTTGAGGTGCGAGGAAGCAGAAGAAGAGGAAGCGGATGAAGAAAACGAAGAGGAAGATATGGGCAGTGCCGTTGAGTGAGACTGAGATGACGGCGTCGTGCTGCCCGCACCGATTCGACCGATGGTACTGCTATTATTGCCGGGTTTGTGGTGGCCTGGGGGTGTGGCCATGGGAGAATTTAAGCTCTTGTGAGGCGGGATAAGGGGCGAGGCAGTGGGCGGCGGCCTCGGTTTAGGTGGAGATGTTGCACTCGTCTTGTTGCTGTTGCCTGCAGCGATGGTCGTAGCGATGGGTCGCTGCGGCGGCGTCAGACTGTGTCTCTGCACCTGAGTCAGACCGACCGCTCCAACCTTTGTTCCTCCTATTCCGTCACTCCGGATGGAGGGAGAAACAGACACAGATGGAGGCCGAGAGATAGCTGGAGAGGGAGAAGAGCTAGAGGAGGAGGTGGAGGAGACAAAAATTGGGCCACCAGTGGCCGGAGAAGCAGACGCAGTGGTATTGATGATGCTCTTTTTAGGAAGCACAGGGGTGGAGGAGCTGATGGAGGAGGCGGGGCCGAGTGTAGAGCCCGAGTTAACAGGTTTAACAGCCTCAGGGGAGGGCGGGCTGTTGGACTGGATTAACCCCTTGGCGGCGCTGCTGAGCAGAGCCAGAGCATGCGAGATGGAGTCCAGAGACGGGGCTCCGCCCAAATCCTCATCCAGAGAGTCCGACAGGCAGATGGGCTCCGAGGGGGAGGGGGGCCGCTGAGGGAGGGGCACCTGGGGAGAGGGCGTGGCAGTGGGCGTGGTCGACTGCTGGAGCCAAACGCCATCCTGAGACTAGAGAGAGAAGGAGAAATAGAAATTAATAAACATTTTATTACTTTGCTAACACGAGGCTAATTACATACCATGCTAGTGAATTTACCAGTTAACATTAGCTAGCAAATCTGGCTACCTACTTAATATCAGTGGAGCTTTTACGTTAGCTTTTAAGTTGTGTAAGTAAAACTGATATTTCAGTCCAAGCACTACAACAAGACAAAAACATGAAGAAGAAGAAGAAAAAAAAAAAGCTAGTTGCGAGGTCACATGATCGTCGATGACAACCTGAGATGTTTTGTGGTTGCTTAGCTGATTGCACACTTTAAAATCCTGCTAGAATTTCATCTTTAAAAAATGATTAAAGAAAGAATTAAGAGCACACACTGGCAGGTGAACAAGACATTGTGATTTAAATAAATTTAAAAAATAAAAAAAAAAAAAAAGGCAGATGGTTTAATGATGAGCTTTAACATAATGTCTAGCTCCGCCCTCGTTGATTTAAGGATGCTCATCACGCTGCAAAACCAGGACGTGCTTTTCCTCGCTTCCTCTGAACACAAATGCATGATCAGGCTGTTCTTCAAACGACACACCGTATACATACTGACCTAGTTTTGTAATCTGTGTGAGAGTATTGTAGTGAAGAGAATAATAGTTTTGTTTATTCCCTCGTGTGTGTGTGTGTGTGTGTGTGTGTGTGTGTGGGGCTTACTTTTGGTTTAGCTTTGGGAGTCTTCTTCACTCTGCAAAACAGACAAATACACACAAACACACACCATTTAGCAGCCAAATACACATTTCTAATGTGTGAATGAGCAGCTCAAACTCACAGCCTCTGTCTCAAATGATAGAAAATCTTTAAAAAATAAATAAATAAATACTAGAAGTGTTAACACAGTGTGGTCTCAGAGCTGAAGGGATTCCCAGAACGCTATCACGAGAGCACATCAGTCTGAACACCAAGAAATGGACGTGAGCCATAATGTGGTTTGCAGACGCAACATTCAAATGAGTGTGTAATGAACTAAAGTGTAGCGTTATCTGTAACACATCGCCAGAGATCATTAGGGAGGAGATCTTCGTTATGAAGGACGTTGTTATGAAGGAGGAAGTCGTTAGGGAGGAGATCTTCATTTAGAAGGACGTTGTTATGAAGGAGGAAGTCGTTAGGGAGGAGATCTTCGTTATGAAGGACATTGTCATGAAGGAGGAGGGAGGTGGGGAGGTGGTTGTAACGTTTATACAGACACGCATCTCCTACGTTTAGGAGTTTAGTGCAAGCTCCACAAAGCTCAATCCTGCTCAAGAAGGTTTCTGGAATATTAGTTAGTGCTAGATGTGTTAGAAGCTGGAGCTGAACTCTGCAGACAAACTGCATTTTTTTTGTTTTGTTTTGTTTAAACCACACGAGATCAGTACATTTGAGGAAAATCAAAGAGTCGACTCACGTGTTTCCTGTGAGGTGGCCGTGGGCCATGCGGCTCTCTTTAATCAGCATCCTGTAAAACACCACACAACAGGAAGTGAGTGCGCTTCACAACACCTCACTCTCACAGGCACAGTAATGATGTAAATATGCACAGGTACACTGAAACGTGAGGCTGGAACAGACAGTGATGGAAGAGCTGTTATTAAAAAAAAATAAAAATCACACACTCACACACTCACACACTCACACACTCACACACTCACACACTCACACACTCACACACTCACACACTCACACACTCACACACTCACACACTCACACACTCACCTGGCCTGCATCCAGCCTTTGGGCCAGAGGGGTTTCACCTCGGTCTCCATAAAGGCTTTGAGGTAGTCTTCAGGAGAGGGAGAGCTCTGACCCTCAGCCTCATAACAGCCTAGCTTCGCTCGGACCAGATTACACAGCAGAGCCCTAACACACACACACACACACACACACACACACACACACACACACACATATATATTAGAAAGAAAAAAATTAGAGAGCGATACACAGTATGACAGCACATCAATTCACGTGTCTCTCAGGACAATAACGAATCAGCGAAACCTGAGGTTCTACCTGAGTTTATCGTCCCACACAAACTTCTTGCGAGGTCCCATCACCCGTTTGCCCGGCCTCTCCTCGTCCTCCTCCTCTGAGCCGTTCTTCTCGCCCTCCTCCGACTGCTGCCTGGAGTTCACACACACACACACACACACACACAACAAGAATGTTAAAGGAACAGTTTCTTTACCTTCTTTACCTTAAAGGAAAGTTATCTTTCCCTCAAACGTAGTTGATCAGAAGCTGAAGTTTGCTTCTTTAGCTTTAGAGTTAACTTTAGAGTTACGAGGCTACAAATGGAAATTAAAGATGCATCGATACTGATATCAGGTATCAGTCTAAAATCCTCCGATATCAACACGATCATGTATCATGTATGTCTGAACGTATTTTACAGTTAACGATCAAAGCAAACAGCGCTCTGTGAAAATATCAAGAGGCACCACAGCATCTTCCTGCAATACAAGTCACCTGATAAAAATCTTAAACACAGCAGGAAAAAAGTCTCTGATGACGCTAAATAACATCTCTTGACCAGGACGTTGTTCTTGAAGATCAGCCGCTATCGTGATTGACAGCAGGGGATTCTGACTCAGCGAAAACAAAAACATACTTTACTTAGAGCTGTACAGAAGAACTCGATGCAAGCTAACGAATGCGGCTCGCTAACGTACTTCCTTTAAAATCAACTCGCTAACGTTACAGTAAGGAGCCAAGTAGCCCAAGTGCATGAACACACACATACACACACATGTGCTCTTTTCATGAACGCTGTTTAAACCGGAGAAACACAAATGGAGATAAATAAAATGTTCTGTTACGTCCTTGAGTGATTATTACTCACCTTGGTAACAGTATCGATACCAAGAAAAATGTTTAAAGATGACAGGAAGTCGCACTATATCCTAAACCACATCACAGATATTTACAGGAAAGGTTTTGGAAATCGCACACACTTCATTTATCTCTGAACGGTTCTTCTTTATGACGTCGTTATAAAACGTCAGACTCCAATCCACACTGATAGTAAGTGATCAACCAAGGGCGTGCTTACTTTGCCACTTTGGCCAGACAGTCCATGTTGTAGCGGGCGATCTGCTCGGGCATGGCGCTGCAGACGGCCAGCTTGAGTTTGAGCAGCGGGTTCCTCAGCCTGTCGTCCTGCACGTTCAGACTGAGCTTCTTCAGTCGCTTCAGCAGGGCCTCCTTATTACACGGCACGAAGGCCTCCAGGTGGGAGTACACGGCCGCACGCACGTCAACCGGCTGCTCCTGCACCTGCAGCTCAATGCTGCGAGAGCACACACACACACACACACAACACACAACACACACACACACAGAGAGAGAGAGAGAGAGAGAGAGAGAGAAAAGGACAGGGAAAGAGTAAATTAAAATATATAACTGATAATCCTGATAACTAGAACGTGCTAAAATTAGAGAATTCTTACATCTGATTGGCTGAAAGGTGTGCATTTTTTTAATATTAATAATTTTAATTCTTCAACGACAAAATCACTGGCTGTGAACTGTGACTATACGTAGATTATTTTAGATTTGTCAAAGCCCATTGGCTTAGCAAGAACCCTTATCCTAGCGTTAGCATCACAATGAGTTATGGGATCTGAAGTAGTTCAGGTTTTTTTTGGTGGATTTTGTGCTGAACAGGACAGAACCCGTTTCAGCCAGCTCTTCAAATTCAGCGATCGAGTTACGTCATTACTCTCGGATCAGCGAGTTCAACTGTTGTATTTGTGGTAATCTATTTGGAAAAAAAAAAATCTGTTCGAAAAAAATCTGCTAAAATGAATCTGTTCAAATTCATTCAAAATATTCAATTCAAAAGAATCAGTTCAAACCGTTACAAAACAATCTGTTTGAATGAATCTGTTTGAAAGAATCGGCTCAAATGAATCTCTTCAAATTCATTCAAAAGAATATGAATCAGTCGATCTGTGCTCCTCTACACGGTGTTATTAAATCTCTAAAGAGACACCGAGTGTTTGAGGAAATTATATAATAGAGTCGATGTTTTGTGCGAGCGAGCGGGACAGGATGTGATCAGTGTGAGATTTACAACAAACACAAACTCACTCCAGCAGGATGTTGTTCATGTCCAGCGTGAAGAACTTCTTCCTCCCCTCCATGTCAAACTGCCGAGACGCCTGTAAAACACACACACACACGCACACACACACGCGCACACGCACGCGCACACGCACGCGCACGCGCACGCGCACGCGCACACACACACGCACACACACACGCACGCACACACGCACGCACACACACACGCGCACACACACGCACACCTTAAGCACTAACACAGATATACATGTCTGGAGATCAGCTCTAATGAAAACACACATGACGTCTTTAATAAACCTGCCTTCAGTCATCTGAGCAGCTGTGTGTGTGTGTGTGTGTGTGTGTGTGTGTGTGTGTGTGTGAGAGAGAAATACCATATCATACTTCACCCACCTCATCACATTTTTTCCTCTACTGCTTCTCTCTCTCACTCACTCTCTCTCTCTCACTCTCTCTCTCTCACTCTCTCTCTCTCACTCTCTCTCTCTCACTCTCTCTCTCTCACTCTCTCTCTCACTCTCTCTCTCTCACTCTCTCTCTCTCACCCTCTCTCTCTCACCCTCTCTCTCACCCTCTCTCTCTACCTCTCTCCTTTCCACATCTTCCGGCTCTTTTCTCTCTGACTCGTTCTGTATCTCTCTCTCCCTCTCTCTCTCTCTCCCTCCCTCTCTCTCTCTCTCTCTCTCTTTCTCTCTCTCTCTCTCTCTCTCCCTCCCTCCACCACACTCGCCTCTCTACACTTCACACTTTATTTACTCTCGCCGTCTCTCCGTCCTCCTCCTTCCTCCGCCTCCTGGATGCACAGAACAGTTCAGTGTTTTTTTTCTCTCACTCTAACACACCTGAGAAGAAGTGTGTGTGTGTGTGTGTGTGTGTGTGTGTGTGTGTGTGTGTGTGTGTGATGTAGTATCTGGTGTTTAGAGTTCAGACACATTAAAATACATATCATTCTCACCTCAAATCTAGTCCATCACTCAGTAAACAGATTAGATAGATTAGACAGATTAGGCTAATATGGTCTAATAAAAATAACGTGCTTTTATTCTGGTTTAAATGTGACCTCACTAAACACTGCTTCTTTTCTTTAATGTGCCTTAAAACGTAAGAAAAATAAATAACACGTAAATATAAATAATAATGAATTATATGAAACTATTTTCTATAGAAATCATTTCAGACTAGTTGCATTACAAGTAAATTAAAAAAAAAATGATGATACCCTTCCAAAAAACTGCTAGATAACACATAAATAAATAATATTAATAAATAAATAAATGTGAAAAAATGTAAATATAGAAGTGAATTATTTACTGTATAAATAAAGGCTTAGATAAATAGAAATAAATATGTAGATAAAAACAAATAATAAAAATAAATTAAAACTGAAAACATTAGTAAATAAACTAAAAAAAAATAAAAAAATATTCGCTAAGTAAATTGTAAAAGTCTGACAAATAATAAAATCAATAAATAAAATAATAAACAAATCTTTAGAAAAGGAAAGAAAAAAAAAAGGCAAAAACTAATAAAATAAAAGAAATGTGAGAAATGAACACGTGAAACAGCAGTGTGACAAAATAACAACAGGTGACAAATTAAAGGAAAATCTTTACTGTATTGCTGTGTGTGTGTGTGTGTGTGTGTGTGTGTGTGTGTGTGTGTGTGTGTGTGTGTGTGTGTGTACGCACCGCTCGCAGGTCCTCGATGCGTTTGGCGAGGGGGGCGGGCAGGCCGCTGGGCAGTGGAGGAGGGGGGATGAGACCGGTCCTCTGGACGCGTCCCGCTGAGGCTCCTGCTGCTGCTGCTGCTGCTGCTGCTGCTCTCTGCACAGCGGCGTTGCCGTTCTCGCCCTGACCCTCGAGGCTCGACAGCTCGGGAGGATCCAGCAGCGAGAAGTCCAGCTCGTCCATCAGGTCCTGCAGCATGTCGTCGTTAGCCGAACCCAGCAGCGGAATGACGGCCGGATCGTTGGTGAGGTCAGCGAGGTCGTTGCCGGGGGCGACGGAGTGCGAGTTGAGGACGGTGCGGTTGACGTTCGGGGGTTTGAGGCCCGCGGCGGTGCCGGGGGCCGCGGTGACGGCGGCAGAAGCGGGGTTCTTCTTCCTCATCTCCTCTTTCTCACGTGTGAAGCGACGGATCATGGCCGCCAGCGAGAGAGAGTCCTTCATCAGCTTCTTCCTCTTCTTCTTCTCGGGTCGGTTCAGAGCCGACACCCTGAGGGACGCAAACAAAATGGCAGAAAGGGTCACCGAGTCCATGTAAGGAAACGAGAGCAGCTGTGAGCGGCCGTGGCCTGATGGCTATAATTAGGAATGTGCATGGACGCTTGCACGATACACTTGCATCCTTTTCATTATAAGTCGATATACAGACTAAAAACTCACCCCTGCTTTGACACTCGATTCTTTCTGGGTTTCTTCTCCTCTAAAGTGCCGTCTTTCTTCTTTCTTCTCTTGATCACTCGCTCCTCTCCGTCCTTCAGCTTCTGGAGGCAAAATAGGACACGAAAGCACAAATGAGGACGCACCTTAAAACAGAAAGAAAACCTCAACGCAAAACACTTAATGTCTGAAACGTAACGTTAAATGTAACAACGAATGGATTTAAAAAATTTAAAAACTACGTCATTCTTTAATGAATAAAAAAATTTTAATCATTGACAAAAATCTATTCAAAAGAACGCGTTTAAAAGAATCTGTTCGAATCTGTATAAATTGATAAAACTATAAACTGATGAGAAGAACTACATCATTCATTAATAAATAAAATCATCATTAACAAATGTCTGTGGTGTAAAAGCAATAAAACACTTCAGGACCCTATCGATGATTATTTTCCTATAACAGCATTTCCATATAAAAGTGATTTATTCCCTGTTTATCCAGGATAAAAGTATCCACTGCTTAGCCTTTCAAACCAATCACTAAACGAAGGTTAACCGTACATCGGGACGCGTCCTGTGACTCCGCCCCTTACGCTGATTTTTGGCAGCTTTAGTATTAATAGTGCACCACGATGGATGGACACAGTTTGAAACACGGCTTCTGTGATATCTGAGGCAGTGTGATCCGTGCGAACCTTGAAGTGGTTTCCGTCCTTGCTCCTGTCCTCGTCCTCGCTCTCGGACGCAGGTCTGAACTGCAAAGTGCCCGTGTTGATGTAGAAGCCTCCCAGCTTGGTGGTGAGGGAGGCAGGGACCAGCTCGTCGTACTGAAACACACACCGAGAGTCAAACAAGAAACAAGGGAAAAAAAAATATATAACATCATAAACGATGGGCCAGTTCACAAACATCCATCACTTTATTTTAAAACACAGTGTTTCGATTTTTTTTCTATAGCGAGCGTTTATAAAAAATATATTATATTTAACAAGGGAAAAAGTGAAACTTCTGACTGGAGAATCTAAATCACTCTCTCGTACGAACGGAATAATCAGCTGTGTGTCGCTATGCGGTTTTAATTTGACTTCAGGATCTCTGTGATTGCTCCAGATTTAGTTTGTTCTCCCGAAACACTACATCGTGACGTAACGAATCATGATTTCAGTATCAGATCGTATTCATTTTGGAGCTAAATGCGTCCCGATAACTGTTGTTTACGAGGAAAATAATTTAAACTTTGTAATTAATATCAGCGCACTAGGAGCGAGAGAGAGAAAGAAAGAGAGCGACTCTCACAGCTTCAGAGTTGTCGATGAACGGATCCGTCTCGTCGTAGCCGTATCCGATGTCAATGAGATCCTGCATCCGATCCTTCTTTTTCTTCTTCCCGGTGCCGCCCTGTCCACGACACAACGAACGATCAGTTAAAGACCAACATCAACACATTCGCTCTTCCGCAGAGCTGAAGAACACAGTGTTACTCATGATCGTTGTCATGGTTACAATCCAACATGAATTTAAAAAAGAAAAAAGGACTATAATGAAATTTCCAATGTAAGAAAATAACACACACTTGTTGTCCAATCAGAAGGAAGTATTTCTGAGACCTTATATGACATTACAGGCGATAAATATTGACATATAATCATGTGCTGAGGTTTTGCACATTAATATTGTTGTTGTTTTTTTTTTCTACGATTCATGTCTGCGTGACTTCAGCACATTGCCTCGAAGAAAAAGTTCAACTTACATATTTACTCTCAAACTTCCTGGCCAGAGCTTCGACCTCTCGTCTCTCTCGATCCTGATCAGCCAGCGGGTCGTTTGGGTCCAGCGCCGGCGTGAGTCCTTCAGGAGCTTTTCTCACCTGCGGAGATGAAAAAATGAGGAGAGAAGATGAGATACGCCCCAAATAAACGCAATCGTCTTATTATTATTATTCGAAATAGAAATCAGCAGTGAACACAAGCTTTACACAGTGAACACTAATGAACTGCTGAAGTCCCATCAGCCCCTTTTACTCTAGTTAGAGGCACCTGAGGTAGTGCTACGAGGCAACGTGAGATAAAGCGGATCCTTGAATATGGCATCATCGGCTCCAGCTCAGAGATACACAGACGTGAGGTGATAAACACAATTTTTCACAAAGGGACAGCGGGTTTCTTCTCCCTGAATGGTCTTGGCATGTGTCAATCATGTCATCTGAAGATAGTATCGTAACTTAAGCAAATTAGAGAGAAATTAAAGGAGCAATGAAGACGACAGACCGCGTCTATCGAACGACTAACCTTCAAATGACAAGGAATGCGATTCTGAGTAGAATACGTCAAAGTAACTATTAAAACTAACAACAGGTGACAAATTAAAAAAAACAACTTTACTGTATTGCTCTGTGTGTGTGTGTGTGTGTGTGTGTGTGTTTGTGTGTGAGTGAGGAGGGACGTTTATTTAATTCCTGCTGATATGTTTTTCGGTCCACGTGTCCCATTAGAAGGAACCGATCACTTTTATCCTACAATGAAACGTTTCATCCTGAAGAGACAGATCCATCCACAGGGCATGAGAGACTCACTGAACACTTTAATAAGAAACAAAATGACGTAAATCATGATCAGTGATGCTGTGACCTTCACACTCATGAGACTGAACACCTCCGGGAGATTTCGGAGCGACACGGTTTATTTAAAAGCGCTCTATTATAAGAGCTCCCGATTTTCCGCATTGTATAACCGACAGGATGGTAACAGGTTTTCTCTGTGTCGGATTACGTGATGAATATCCTCTGAGATTAGATCTGTGATTAAATGCTTACGCCGTTGTTTCCTCGTGACCCGGAAATCAGAAAACAGGTTCACATAAAGGCAAACAGTAACGATGTTACACTTAGAGAAAACAGGTTTAAAAGGAAGAGAAGTAATACAGATATTATTTTTCTCTCCATGAGCATGTGTGAGAGCTTTACTAAATCACTGTGTCACTCATCAGACCTGTGTGCTGGTAACAATAGATTAATAGCTTAGACATATTTTGTTTAGAGTTTGCCGTCCTCCGATTGGTGGATTTTAGACGAGCGGCGTAGCAGCGCTCAGGTTACATTCCCTCAACTCAGGATCGGGGGATTCTTTTACGTCATGCGATACACGGTCACCAGAATCAGTCCAAATACTGTAGAGTATAAAGCCGGGTTTAGACAGCGCTCTCCACCACCATTATGATTGAAGGAATAACTTTTAGAAGAATGATCCTCATCGTCACTTCAGTACAGTTCCAGAGACGCGCAGAATCGATTCCACGGTTTTCTGAAGCTTTACTAAGACACGCCGATATCTTCTTTAACTCGTCACTCATTCATTCAGCTACAAGAGCATTAGTGAGATCAGGCGCTGATGTTGGTGAGGAGGTCTGGGGTTCAGTCGGTGTTCCAGTTCATCCCAAAGGTGTTCAGTGGGGTTGAGGTCAGGGCTCTGTGCAGGACACTCGAGTTCTTCCACTCCAACCTTCACACACCATGTCTTCATGGAGCCTCTTAGTTCCAGTGAAGGGAAACTTTAATGCTACAGAGTTACAACTTTGTGGTAAGAGTTTGGAGAAGAAGCACATATAGGTGTGATGGTCAGGGGTGCACATACTTTTGGCCATACAGTGAATGAATTCTTCCTGTGAACATGTGTACAGACTGGAAGCTGAAAAGC
>NC_069738.1:4034225-4051725 GCF_027358585.1 Pangasianodon hypophthalmus
TGTTTTGTTTCTAATGCCATTCAGAGCAGATCCATTTTGCTTAACCTCATTTATAAACAAAATCAAAAGTCAGCTTAGCTTAAGTCCATTTTCTCACATCATTAGTGTTAGTGAGTGTGTGTGTGTGTGTGTGTTTGTGCACCGTGAATAAAAAAAAAACAGCATGTTATGGCACTGTTAAACGCTACTCCAGGGTTCAAATAAACAAAAATTAGTTAAAAAAAAAAATCCTCCAATAGCTCTGTGAAGTTTTTATGAAGTTGTAAGAACAACAACAATAATAATAATAATAATAATAATAATTGTTGTTTCTGAAGTATTTTTCAGGGTGGTTTAGTGGTGGGATTTGGGGGTTCGATTCACACCTCTGTCCGTGTGCATGGAGTTTGCATCTTCTCCCTGTGCTTCGGGGGTTTCCTCTGGGTACTCCGGTTTCCTCCCCCAGTCCGAAGACATGTGTTGTAGGCTGATTGGCATCTCTAAATTGTCCCTAGTGTGTGTGTGTGTGTGTGTGTGTGTGTGATTGTGCCATGCGATGACTCCAGTCTCCCCCCGACCCTGTGTAGGATAAGCGCTACAGAGAATGGACAGTATTTTTCATTTTGATTATAAATCTTTAAATGCTTTACATAAAAGATTTAAAAATTAGATAAACAATAAAAGAACAAACAATAAGTTGAAGGGTAGAAGAAATTAAAGTTAAAAGTTAAAAATATAACATTTTAAAGTGAAACAAAGAATCACAGTGAAGATGGTAAAATGTTAGTACAACAGTTAACAAATAACAAAAACACATAAACGTCATGTCTTTATCACAGTCACGAATGATATCTATAATGAAAGGAAATGTGAATAAACCAGGATTTAAAATCATCTGAGTGGCAGTAACACATCAGTCTCAAATCAAAAAAAACTTTTTTTTTATTGTATCAAACGATAACCATTTACATCGTACAACAACAACAAAGACATACGGCCAACACATAGCAATCCCTCTCTATTTCTGGAACAAAAATTATATTTTCATTACGACACTCTTGAGAATATTACATGTTTTATATGCCATGGTGTGCAGGGGTTTAGACATATTCTTAAATAAAGCAAAAAGGGATTTTACATCATCAGAAAACATTCTAAAATTAGGTTTAGAAAATATTAGTCTGGATTTGTGAAGATGAAATTTAGCCAGAAGACAAAGCAACAATAAAGTACAATCAAAATTTACATCATCTGAATGAATATCTGAAAGAAATATCAGAGTTTCTGTAATCTGTACCAATTTGTTACAATATAAAAATAATAATATAGAAACCTCTGTCCAAAAAGATTTATAGTAGGGACAATAATAATACAAATGTAAAATTGTTTCTATTTCAGTTTTACAAAAGGAGAAATCCAATAAACTAATGAAACCAGACTAAACTAATGGGAAAATACCAATACTCCAGTCCTGTAGGTGGCAGTAACACATCAGTCTCGAATCAAATAAACTAATTAAAGTTTTTTTTTTTTTTTTTTTTTTTTTTTTTTTAATCTTTATTAAATATCTTCAAGTAACAAACAGGCATTATCATTGTTGAGCACACTAACAATAAATCCAAGCAGCATACTTTAACAAGAAGAGAAAACATACAATACAAATAATAAATACCTAAATATATAAAAAGAAAACTATAATAAAACATAAATTGAGCTTAAGGGGGTTAATCAAGGTATATCAGAAGTAATTCAGAGAGTCTTAAGGTACTCCTTTTTTTTCAGTTGTTTTAAAGATTGAAAGAAAATTTTCAAGTCATTTTTAAACGCCATGAACCTTGGAGAAACTTTAACAAATGTACATTAGTGTACGTAAAATTTACCCCTAATCAAATTATTATTACACAAAAATTCAGCCCCTTTATTTTGCAATAAACTAATGAAAAAATAGAGAAAACTAATGGGACCGTACCAATACTCCAGTCCTGTAGGTGGCAGTAACACATCATTCTCAACTCAAACAAAATAAATGAAAGCAGACTAAACTAATGGGAAAGTGTCAATACTCCAGTCCTGGAGGTGGCAGTAACACACGAAAGCGTGGAATTAAATACAAAGAAGAAGAAAAACCCGGAACTAATTGAAGTAAGGCGTCTTGGTTTGGAATGTTATGAAATATTGAGCAAAACAGGATTATAAATGGATAAAATAGTTTTAATTCATTAGTAGTACATTTAAAGAAATAGATATTGTTGTAAAATATCATTAATTATTTTCAACCCCAATCTCACAGCTTGTACTTGGGATTTATCTACGAACAAACACAGTAACAGTAACAGTAACAGTGTTGTTGTTGTTGTTTACAGCAGACAGGAACATGGACATCCGCTTCACTAAAGGGAAGTCTTTAGTGCTGGAGCGCTCTCTGTCCCGGCCCAGGACGGAGGTGAGCCTGAGCGCCTTCGCGCTGCTCTTCTCGGAGATGGTGCAGTACTGCCAGAGCCGCGTGTACTCGGTGTCCGAGCTGCAGGCGCGCCTGGCGGACATGGGCCGCGGAGTGGGAGCGTCTCTGCTCGACCTGCTGGTGCTGCGGGAGAAGAACGGCAAGAGGGAGACCAAAGTGCTGAACATCCTGCTCTTCATCAAGGCATGGCTTTCCATCACACACTGCAGGGTGGCCCAGAAGTCTCCATACACAGGGGGACTGTTTTCAGACTTACATCATAGTTCATATTTTATATATTTATATATATACAGTTCTGTGCAAAAGTCTTAGGCACATGCAGAGAAATGCTGTCTAGCAAAGATGCCTTCAAAAATAATGAAACTAAATGTTTCTACATTAAAAAAAAACAATACTATAATGAGCAGTAAACAGTAATAAATGAAACAAAGTCAATATTTGGTGTGATGATCCTTTGCTTTAAAAAGTAAAGCAGTATCTGAGGTGCAGTGTGTGCAGTTTTATAAGGAAATGAGCTGGAAGTGTTACTGAGCATCTTGCAGAAGCAGCCACAGTTCTTCTGGAGACTTTGACTGTCGACTCGCTTCTTATTTCTGCAGCGAAACCCAGCAGCCTTCATTATGTTTTTATCTGAAAAGTGTCTCTTATGGAATCTGCTGCTTTCTTTACTGACATACAAACTTTTTTCTGTAATATTTAACTTATGTAGAAGTCATAAAATAAAAACCTATAACAAAGTTTGTACTAAAAAAAAATAGGGTGCCTAAGACTTTTGCACAGTATGTATGTATGTATGTGTGTGTGTATATACATATATATAATATAAAACATTCAAAATGTTCTTCTTTTGTCAAAGGCATTCATAAAGGCTATCTGAAAAAAATATTTTTTTTTTCAGATAGCCATTATATTCATAAAACCTATGTGAAAAAAAATATGTATATTAGATTAAACCTTATTGTCATTGTGCAGAGTACAAGTACGGAGCCATGAAATGCAGTTTTTCACATATCCTGCTGGGGTCAGAGCGCAGGGTCAGCCATGATACGGCCTCCTGGAGCAGATTTGGTTAAGGGCCCAACAACAGCAGCAGCTTGACAGTGCAGGGGTTCGAACCCTGACCTTCTGATCAGTAACCCAGAGCCTTAACTATATATATATATATATAATGTATATAATTTTTTTTTCAGGTACCATTTTTATTTTTTATTTATTTATTTATTTTCCAGATAGCTTTCAAGAATGTGTTTGACAAAAGAAGAACATATTGAACTCATTCTCATGGCTGGATCAAGAAGCTGTCACAAGGTTGTGATGGACATGCAGTTCGACTCATAACACCAGGGCCCGTATATGAAAACTTCTCAGAAATGCTCTTAAGGATAGTCTTAAGCTTTGACTTTAGTGTAAAAAAAATTCTTAGTAAAAACTAGGACTTGTGTAAGACTAGGAGCTTTTTATGAAGAAGCTAAAAGCAACTTTCAGGAAATGTCTAAGACTGACGATGAAGACTGTATTATTTTATCAACTCGCTGTCCTCATATATTTGAGGACATCATAACTGTGTTAGGAAACTTCTCCAGCGCTCTTAAATAATTCAGGAGCTGATGCTCTGTCTTAACACTTAGGAACCTTTATGAATCACACTTATTCTTAAGTCTAGGAATAAGACTCAAATTACATCATTCTCAGAATTTTGACACACTTAAGACTAAAAGTTTACTCTGAGCGGCTTTATAGAAACAGCCCCAGATGTGTGAGCACGAGTTCATCGTGAGTAGGAGAGACGACTCTGAGTGTGTTTTAAAAAGAAATGGAAATCATGTAGAGGATGTTTTGTAAATGAAGTTTTGCTAAAAAGTCTTAATATGCCTTGTGTATGGAGACTTTTGGGACACAATGTACATCACTGCCTGAACACTGCTATACATACAGTATAACTCTGTACACACACTAGAAGGCATCTTCTGTACTAGATAGAGTGTATAAACGGCATTATTTCACACCCAATGTAGTGCACTTATCTAGGCCAGTGGTTCTCAAAAGGGGGTCCAGGGATCCGTGAATTTATTTATTTACTTACTTACTTACTTACTTACTTATTTAGTTAGTTGGTTAGTCAGTTAGTTAGTTGCAGTGGTGGAAATCGCAAGCCACATTATCAAAGTTATTATATTTAGGGGTCCAAGCACCAAAAATCAACTCTGTTCAGTCAACAGAAATTTCAGGAAGAGAAAGCTCTATGGCCTGTTAAATATTATTTGAAGAATATAAATAATGTTCACAAAATAAACCCATACTAAGGATACCGAGGGGGTCCGTGGAAGTTACTTTACAGTTAAAATGAGTCTTTGGATACAAAATGTTTGAGAACCACTGATCTAGGAAATAACAGAGTGATTCTTCAGTGGCTCCTACTGGATATGTAGTGCACTATGTAGGGTGTAACCAGTATTTCACACTCTGTACAGTGCACTTCTCAAGGGAATAGCAAAGTGATTCTCTATTAGAGAACCGTTTAAGACTCAATAAATGGAATTACTTTACAATCATTTAATTAAGTGATATGTCATGACCTAGAGTGCATATCAGCACGGCTGTGATTCGGCTGTAGTCAGGAGGCCGTAGATAATCACAGCCATGCTGATATTCAGTCTAACCTCGAGGATTCGCAGTGTGATGCTTCCATACAACAGGTCTATAAACAAGAAATTAATATCAAGTGACTGACATTTCAGACACAGACGACATTTTCAGAGTGTTTCCTGTTGCCATGCCAACACGAACGACTGACAGTGTGCACATTACTTAAGAATAATTTAAGAATCACTTACACTATTCTTGCTATTCAAAAACGCTTATGAATCACTTAATCCTTTAGGAATCACTCAGTACGGTTTAAGAGTCACTTTGATATATAGAATTACTTAAGAATCATTTAAGAATTATTTAAGATCTAAGAATCAGTTTGGTATTCAGAATCATTTAAAAGGCATTTAAGAATCACTTTGCTAGTCAAGAATCATTTAAAAGGCATTTAATAAGCACTTAATAAGATTTAAAAATCACTTTGCTATTCAAAAATCACTTAAAAATAATTTAATAAACCCTTAATAAGATTTACAAATCACTTGTGTAATCTTATGTAGTCTTCTACATCCTGGTTATATGGTGCACTACATCAGGTGTAACCTTTATTTTATACTCTGTATAGTGTACACAATATAAAGTCATGGTTCTGCTCTATGTAGTCCACTATATATGCAGTAGAGGACCATTTTAGGATCACTTTGGGAGATAAGTGCACTGCATAATGTGTAACCTTTATTTTATACTCTGTGTAGTGTAGGCATGGGCGATATCACAAAAATATCATATTACGATATTTGACGACTTTTCCGTGATATATGATATGTATCAGGATATGGAGGTTTGTTAACCAGTTGCTAGCAAAGAACATCTTTATTTAACATCAATATAAATAACTTAACACTGAAAAGGGAAAAAAGTGTAACATTTTACAGATTTAAAGAGCTGCTGCCAGAACTTGTAATTGGTATTTTAAAAAAAAGTTGTAAAAAGATATATACCTACAAAATCTCTAATAAGTGACATCATTTTGTACGTAATATGTATATTATATCGTCACATCGCCCAGCCCTAGTGTAGTGCACTTATCTAGAGAAAGAGAAAAACAAAGTTAATTCATAGAGAAATCTGTTAAATATTAACTTTTTTTTTTTGTAGGTGTCTGTGTGGAAGTCTCTGTTCGGTAAGGAAGCAGACAAGCTGGAGCAGGCCAACGACGACGACAAGACGTACTACATCATCGAGAAGGAGCCGCTGGTGAACGCGTTCATATCCGTGCCTAAAGAGAACAGCACGCTGAACTGTGCCGCCTTCACCGCCGGCATGGTGGAGGCCATCCTCACCCACAGCGGCTTCCCCGCCAAAGTCACGGCGCACTGGCACAAGGGCACCACGCTCATGATCAAATTCGACGAAGCCGTCATCGCCCGAGACAAACAGCTGGACGGGAGGTAGAGAGGGACAAGGACAAGGAGCGGCGTGTGCTGACTGTGACAAGAAGTGTGTGTGTGTGTGTGTGTGTTACAGAGAGTTACAGTCATTCAGGTCATTTTCAACATCTTGTAGTAAAAAGTCAGTGGACTTTTTGGATTGTTGGTAAATTACAAATGCAGGAAAAGGAACAGTTTGGTGAAAAATAAAGTTTACACAGGTTCTGTACCTGATAAATATAATATAAATTCTAAAAAAAAAA
Source organism: Pangasianodon hypophthalmus (assembly GCF_027358585.1). NCBI lineage: Eukaryota > Metazoa > Chordata > Actinopteri > Siluriformes > Pangasiidae > Pangasianodon > Pangasianodon hypophthalmus. Next base: position 4,040,948 of record NC_069738.1, read on the forward strand.
AACAACAATTTGTTTTGTCTGCTCAGAGAATGAGTGTAAATTTATTTGTACACTCAGATCGATAATGTAACTCATAATACTAAAGTGAATGAAAAACCTGACAAGAGAGAAACTCTCTGTTTTGGCTTCTTGTGGTTGATTTAAAACCGCAAACAGGAACTGACATGCAAACGAAATTCATACTTATTGCTTCCCTCTTCTACAGTATGAGCTCTCAGAGAACACATCCAGAGACAGGTCATGTGTGTGTAAATGATTATTAGGTGTTGGGTCAGTTATCAGTGGATGGCTGTTTGTGTGACAATCTTTCCATTGCTCTGCTTATTGTATTCAGTTTATTGTTCGTTATTTGTCCTGAGTCTTTGTTGTAAAGTAAATAAATGCACATTGTGTACAACAGTAAACGTGTATGCATGTTGATATATGTATATGTAGTTGTATTATTAATGATTTGTAGTGTATAGTTTCCATTTAAATTGCTCACTTGTGGTATACTTATGTATAAGTATATATAATACTATATGCATATACACTTATATATAATATTATATATTAGCTCAGTGGTTCTCAAAGCAGGGTACGAGAACCCCCGGGGGTCCAATGATTATTATTATTATTATTACTATTATTATTATTATTATTATTTTATAATGTTGGAAATCACAACCCACATCCTCACCTTTTCATTCAATGTTAATACCAAATTTTCACCTGTAGAGAAAAAATAAATATAAAAATAGTAAGTGTAAATAAATAATAAATGCAAAATCATGTCTTTGTAGTTCAATTCCCATTAGAGCCTGAATTTTCAGACACCCTGTATTTAGGGGTCCAAGCACCGAAATCAACTCAGATGTGACGTGTTCGATCAGTGGAAAAGTCAGGAATAGAAAGCTCTATGGCTTTAAAAAATATTATTTGACAAATGTAAATGTTCATTACAAATCTGTGGAATTTATTTTACAGTTCATGGGGTCCCTGGATAGGAAAAGCTTGAGATCCACCGTATTAACCAACAAGAAAGCTACGTCATAAAAATCCCTGCCAACACACACACACTCACACCCCAGAAGATGTGATGATTATTTAATGAGATTTTGGTGAACTATTCTCTATTCTTCATCTTACAAAGGGTTGTAAGAGAAATCGTGAGACTTTTGTAGTCTTACCTTTGGTTTGGTTTGGTTTTTTTGTATTGGTGTGAAAGACATTCAGTGACAGAATAGCTCTACACTAAAAAAGGCAAACACTAACTGTAAGGAATGCCTGTGTGATACAGTTATATATAAGTATATAAGTAATATTTAATGTTTGGTGGATGTGGATGAGAATTAAATGTGTCTAAAATGGGAGAAAAACATTTCTGTACACCTCTTTCTGTACAACAACTCTCTTTTCATCCTTCTCTTGTAACATCTCAAGCACTTTTAAATATAAAAAAAAAAATAAAGAAATAAAACAAAAAGAAAACATTTGCAGGTAATGTAACAAAGTCCATGTAGTACACTGTATGTGCTGTAATCGATACGGCGAGGGTCACGTGACCAGGCGGTCACGTGACGAACCCGGAAGTGCTGTTCGATGTTTTTGCTCTGTTGACATCTGTGCTACATGACAGTCCTGTTAGAGATGTCTGAAACTCGGGTGTTTTGTTCATTGCTGCAGTTCTGACGGTTGATTTGTTAAAGATTTGTTTGTCTGTGAATTGTGTTTTGATTAAATTGTGTTTAATCAGGTTTAAATTCGCAACGCGTTTGCATGGCAACCTCTTTATCAGAACAACAGCATCCTGCACGAGAGGAGGACGCGGGTTTGTTTCCCAGCTCTACACTTCCTGTTTTTATACATTTATTTTCATCCTTCCGCAATAGCTGAGGAAATCCAGCATCTCTTCCTGCACCGACAATATCAGTGTCATTCTTCTAACTGTAATTGTAGGAGCTTGCACAGTAAACATGGCTACACTGTGGTAGAAGATTATGATTATTAATAATAATAATAATAATATTAATAATAATTTTATGCTCCTCTATTTCACTGATAATATTATTATTTCTCTTTCTCTCTCTAATATCTAATTTTTTCTAATATCTGCTACAGAGAAGGAGAGACTGCTGACCTCTGTGACCTTTGACCCCAGTCCTGTTGACCTCAGCGATGGAGGTCATGGCATCCGGCCCTCTCTGGACCTGCAGGGGTCGTCTCTGCGGAAAGAGGCGCAGGAGGAAGACATGGCGGAGGAAGAGGCTCTGCGCAGGAAGCTGAAGTACTTCTTCATGAGCCCGTGTGATAAATACCACGCCAAGGGCCGCAAACCGTACAAGCTGGTGCTGCAGCTGCTGAAGATCATCATCGTCACCATGCAGGTGTCAGCTCGCGCCGTGCTCTGAGATACACCTAAGCTGGTTAAAAATGAGCATACACACACACACACACACAGTATAATTATATTTTTCTGACATGGAAACAGAGGCTTTGTTTAAATTTTGCTTCCTCGTAATAGCAAAATCATTGTTATTTTATTTAGCTAACTTTCTATCTTCCTACTCCGTCACCATGTCAGTAGACTAGCATTATATGAGAGTTGCCATGGTTACACCATGGTTGTGGTGTGTTATCACTGTGTCACTTTTATTTAAAACACACTTTGTACAAATAGTACAAATCAGTGGCAGAGTTGCACCATTTATATCGTCATAAAGACCTCGTTCTCAACTCCATATATTTTAAACTCTATTTAAATACTAATCACCTGTTTAAAGTGACCAGTGATTTAAAAAACAAATGTTGCTTTTTCACAGGTATAAGCCGATGTTCCACGGAAGTGCTCGCTGTTTTTAGATGTTGCACAATCGTAGTGCGGTGTGCGCATGGCCCCGTTTAGCTCCATAGAGTTATCATTGCACCTAGTGGGCAAAAATAGGAACCGCAACAAGCTCTAATACAGGCCTATTGGGGCAGGACTCACTCTGCCCCATGCTCACGCTGTGACCAGTTTCTGCGGAATAAGAGCATCGGACACGGCCGTTTATTTTGACACGGTTGCCAAACTGGGCTAGTTTAACAATACTACCTCTTCACCAAGATCTTGTTTTATAGCAATTAATCAGAAATTGCTAAATCTAACAAATTTCCACAAAAAAGGAAGAGCGTAAATGCAGATAGTGTGTCTGTGATGTACAGAACCGTTTCTGTTGTACGATATGTTGTAAAGATGTGGAGAGGGAAAGAGAGGATTGTGGAGTGGATAATGTCCGTACCGTATCAGAAATGCGTGCGCACCATGGTGACCTTGTTTCCCAATGCAAAGGCTGAGGAGAAGAAGAAAAAATGTGTCTTTTCCAATGTCCGAAGCTTTTGGGGGTAGTTTCGGGTTTTTCGTGTGGTTTTTGAGATATTTAGCTGAAACTTGGCAACCCTGTTTACTGATATCAGGTCTTCTGAGTTCGTCTCACACACCGCGAGGAGAAACACACCTGCTGTATGGAACACAGTTGGACAACGTCTCAAAGCCAGCTGCTAGACTGTACGCTGGATGTTGTCGGCTCTCAACTGCTGATTACAGGGTTACTCTAAAAATTCACTAGATAGTAGCCTTTCTCATAAATCGTGTGTGATTGCCTCTCGACTTCATTTTGTCTGAGGCCATTTCGTCCTGCTCCACAAAAATCTATGGACACGAGCTGCTGCTACAAATAATTTCTTTCAGTGTGGAGCCATGTTGCACACATCAGCCTGAAAAAGTGTGAAATGCAGAATGTCCCTGAGTCTAATATCCCTCTCTCTCTCTCTCTCTCTCTCTCTCTCTCTCTGTAGTTGGTGCTGTTCGGTTTGAGTAATCAGATGGTGGTGATGTTTAAGGATGAGAACACAGACTCGTTTAGGCATCTCTTCCTGCAGGACTATCAGGACGACGTAGAGGGGTTCGCCGTACACACACAGAGTGACGTCTATCAACACATCAACTACGCCATAGAGCAGGTACACACACACACACATGTACACACACACACACACACACACACGTACAAACACAGACGGCTGTTTTTGTGTCATAAGGGATTTTCTTTTATTTTTATCATGTTTCTTCCATTTTATTTCAAATTTCAATCTTCAAATTTATTTCGAAGAATTAGCACATCAAGGCAGAAACTTTAATGACTCACAGTACAGATGACGTCAACTTAAGCAACACTTCCACATTTTAATAATTATTTCATCAGTCTGAACTGGCTTCTTATTCGCCAGTTTTGTATTCAGATTTGGATTTCACACGAAAAGGTCCAGTAGTTCCGTTCTCGAGCCTGTAGATGGCGCAGTAAACACTGTATAAAAGCTGGAGAAACCGCTTTTCTTCTGCCATTATCTCTTCAATCACGAGCCTCTCACAAATCTATGAGATATAAGACACAGTGTAACACACTATCAGAGTATTCAATAAGAAGAAAGTTTGATGAGGATGATTTAATGAACGTGTGTGTAGTTCTGCAAGATAAAGTCAAGCTACACTGGACATTGTGTATCGTACAAATGCACAGTAACCTAATAAACATTAAAAAACACTCAGTGGTTAACTGTTGTATGATCTAGGCTATATGGTTTACTGTCAGTGTGCAGGACCATGTGATTTTATATGCATGATTAGTGATGATTAGTGACCTTGAGAGGGCCGTGCATGAACTTTGGGTCGTTCCACTTCCTGTAAGTTGTGTTTTGAGTTTAAGGCTTGCAGGAAAGAGCGAGGCAAGTAGATGTTTTAATTCAGGGGAGGTGAATAAAATGACATGAAACACATTGTTTAGTTTTAATTTTTTAATTTTATTTGATGAGCTTCTCTCTCTCTCTGTCTCTCTCTCTCTCTTGGTCAGTATCTGACTCTTCCTCAGAACTCAGTGGGCTGCTACGCCTACGTCTTGGGGTCGGGAGTGAACGGTAGCGCCCTCTCTCTGTGTCAGCACTACTATAAGAAGGGCAGCATCGACCCAGTCAACGACACCTTCAATATCGACCCTCACGTCATCACGGGTAAACCTCCTGCCTCTCTCTCTTCCTCTGCTCATGTGTGTATGAGGAGACGAGTGAGCTTTCCAGTGTTATATGCAACATAAGTATTCATTTTTTAATACAGAGCTCTGCCTGAGTGTTGGATGTGTGCCTGAGCTGCGTGTGTTAGAGAGAGAGGCTACGATAATGCTCTCAAAATTAGCATTGTTCATTAATTAGTTAATTATCTCTTAATAGAATTTTAAAAATGAATACTCTATGACAAAATGCTCTCTCTCTCTCTCTCTCTCTCTCTGTGTTTCAGAGTGTATAGGTGTCGATCCTCCCACAGACCCTTCAGCTCCTCTCCCTGAACACTACAAGAACTTCACCCTCAAATTCCACAAGTAGGAAGCTCTAAATCGTTTCAGATGATTTTGTGTGAATTAAGGAAAGCATAAAACACTCAGTGTCACGCTGTTTCAGGAAAATAATCAATGATGGAGTGGTGTAATGAAGCGGAGTTACTGTTACCACCCAAAAGTTGATTATTTTCTTATAACAGCATGTCCTGAAGTGTGTTATTCCTCTTACACCACAGTTATTTTCCAACATTTACAATTTTATCTCAATTAAAGAATGACACATTTTATTTTTTATCCATTTGTAGTTACATTTAATGTTATGGAACGTCTGTGAAACAAGTTAGTTCTTGTTCTCACTTACGTTATAGCAGCTGTAAACATTCGTTCCCTCGCCAGCCTCTCTTTTTTCTCTCTCTTGAAGTTAATAAGACAAAAAACAAATGCAGTTGAGAAACCACAAAGCATAAACTCCTCGGTCCTGAAGACAGCAGAAAAATTTAACTTTCAGCTTTACCTCTGACTGTTACAAAGCGCTGACACTGGAGACTCCTTCCATAAATTTTAATGTTCATATACGTGACCTTCACCACATACATTTTATATATATATATATAAATTTATTAACACCTTCTGACCAATCAGAATCGAGTATTAAACAGCGCTGTGATTTAATGTTAGTAATACGTTGGACTTATATAAGTGTGAATACACATCATTGTCTCTCTCTCTCTCTCTGTCTCTCTCTCTCTCTCTCTCTCTGTGTTCTTTCCTCTTCCTGTAGGCTGATCAACGTGTCCATCGATTTCAAACTAAAGGCCATAAATATCCAGACGATCATCAACAACGAGCTTCCCGACTGCTACACCTTCGCCGTCACCGTAAGCCCTGATTCCACAAACACCTAACGTAAATCTGAGGTCTGAGGAAGCTGTGTGGCTGTGGTCTTACACTAACATTAACATTGCTAATACTAACATGGCTAAGTATACATTAACGCTAATCGAGGCAGTTAAGGACAAGCCTAGTTGCCTAGTTTCAGAACAGACTATAATTTCCAATAAAGGTGATCATTATCAAGCTGGATACGAACAAATTTATGCGTAAAATCCTCTCAGGAGTGTAGTCAAGAAATGTGGTGTTCATGGTAATCCATTTACTGGGTAAAAAACATTTGTTTCTTATGTTTCTCTCCTGAATTTGTGTAAATTTACTTCCTGTGATTTTATATATGGATTACAATGTCAAGTTTAATTCACTTATTTACTTCCATTCCACATACTGATTTAATAAGAAACTTGTGACAGTCATTTCATATTAATGATTTGACAGAAATCCATAAATAAACACAAATAAGACTAGCTGTTTAATCGGGACAAATGTAATGGCACCCTGTAAAAGGAGGAAGCGTTAGCATGTGTCTATTGTAGCTGAAGCGCTGCAGTGGCTGAGCTGCATTACTGGAAGATTTAGCACATACTGCACTTAGGAGACTCTCTTTCACCATTCAGTCATCATTTTGTCATTTCTCTGTGATCTTTTTGCCTTTTATGGAGTTTTGTGGCTGTGGCTAAATGTAAATGCAGTGAATGTGCTTTGTAATTTGTACGGCTGATCGGGAAAAATTCATTATTTATATATATTTTTTAAAGAGCTGGAAGGAGTACAATCACTGTGTAATTGTGATGTAAAGTAAAAAGCTTGATGTAAAATAATAGTTTATTTGGTGGTACACGTTTTCCTCAGTTGTTGTTGTTTGTACAGTTACAAATAACTTTTTAATATTTATTATAATATTTAACTCTTTATTATCCCTTATTATGCATTTGTTTTATATTATTGTTTGTGAGTCCAGAGTCTGAACACAATGTAAATTCCAGCTAAAAATGTGAAATGTCTGAACATTTAAAATTCTAGAGAAAGTATCAGTTTCTTTTAATCTAAATAAAGTATATCAGGGTTTTCTACAACCTGTACACCTGCAGGTCTGGATGCCTCTCAAACTGCTGTGTGTGTGTGTGTGTGTGTGTGTGTGTGTTCTCTCAGATCCTCTTCGATAACAGAGCCCACAGTGGGAAAATGAAGATCAGTCTGCATAACCAGGCCGTCATCAAAGAGTGCAGGGATCCCAGTGTGTCTGGACACAGTAAGATTTCACACAAACACACTCTTGCCTCGATCTGTTTTTACACAAGTGTAGATTTGGTAACTCTTGCAAAAAAACAAAACAAAACAAAAAACATGCAAGCTCTGGTGTTCTTGATGTAATGAATTTGTGATTTGCCAAACAGGAAGTCGGCCATTTTGAAATGTAACAGAAACTTTTTTTTTCCCCACTTTATCTTTTACAAATTCATCGTGAACAGTCTGAACAAATGCTGTTTCTCAGATTTTAATGCTAATTGTCTCAGTAGCTTCTGGTCTTCCTCCATTGCTAAGGAAAAACAAAAAGTGCTTGGCCCCATTAATCACTGCTTGTAGCTTCACGTTGCATTTCTTTCAATATTTCATACTGTATTTTGGACCGTATTGGACCGTGGACTCTCTCTCTCTCTCTCTCTCTCTCTGTCTTTTTGCATCTGTCTGTCTGCCTCTCTCTCTGTCTGTCTGTTAGAGGAGAACTACACGCGGGTGGCGTTTGATGTGTTGGTGGCCGTAGTGTGTGGCCTCTCTCTGGCGCTGTGTGGACGATCCATACTCAGAGGAATCATCCTGCAAAATGTAAGTGGGGGAAAAAGAGAGAGAAAAGGAGGAAGGGAGGGATAGATGGAGAGAAAGGTGGAGTGATAGAGAGATGGACAAAAATGGATGGAGGGATGATTAGATTTACAGACATACTATAGAGAGAGATTATTGACGGGATGGATTAAGGCATGGATGAAGCAAAGGATTTATGACATTATGGATGGAGCAATGGATGGAGGCATAAAATAGTGGATGAAGAGATGGATGGAGTAATAGGTGGGGTGGTGGGGATTGTGTTATGGATTACTGGAGATGGATGGGGTGATTATTGAGGCATAAACAAAGGGAGGGATCGCGTAACACATGGAATGGCTTTTTGGATGGAGTAATGGAGTGGAGGGGAAGATGGTGGAGTGGAAGAAGAAATGGATGGATGCAAAAATGGATGAATGGATTGTGGAGTTATAACTGGATGAATAGATGGATGCAGTGTAAAGATGTTATTTATGATTTGCTCTTGTGTGTGTGTGTGTGTGCGTGTGTGCATGTGTGTGTGTGTGTGTGTGTGTGTGTGTAGGAGTTTGTGCGCTTCTTCAGGCAGTCTCTGGGCCGGAGTGTGTGTTGGGGAGACCGAATGGAGTTCATTAACGGCTGGTATTTACTCCTCATCATCAGCGACGTTCTCACCATCATCGCCTCCTTCATCAAGATCGGCATTGAGACCAAGGTTTACACTCACACTCGCTCACACACACACACAGCAGTTTCCTCATTAACAGTTTAATGTTTAAAGAAGAGGAAATGTGGAGCTGATCTGTTGTTAGATTCTCTAAGTAACAGTGACACCAAGTGTTCAAACAAGGAACTGCAGTTAAAATGTATTTATTTATTTATTTGTTTGTTTGTTTGTTTGTTTTTTGTTTATTGAAGGTTGCAGTGTCTTGTTAGTCGTTGCACATTACATTAGCCATACGCAAAGTAAAAGTGTGTGTGTGTGTTACTGTGGTGTAGTAATAAGAATAAAGATCCCATAAAGAAATGAACAGTGTGGTAAATGCAGTGTGGAATCCTCTCCTTTGATTGGTTGTGTGTGTGTGTGTGTGTGTGTGTGTGTGTGTGTGTGTGGTACTGTAGAACCTGGCGTCCTATGACGTGTGTGGGATCCTGATGGGCACGTCCACGCTGCTGGTGTGGGTGGGAGTGATCCGCTACCTCAGCTTCTTCCAGAAATACAACGTAAGTTTCAGAAACGTACAAGTTAAACAGGTACAGATAGTCTCAGGTATTAACACACACAGTGTGTGTGTGTGTGTGTGTGTAGATCCTGATTGTGACCCTGAGAGCTGCGTTTCCAAACGTCATCCGCTTCTGCTGCTGCGCTGCTGCCATCTATATGGGCTACTGCTTCTGCGGCTGGATCGTCCTGGGACCCTACCACGCTAAAGTAACACACACACACACGCATAGCACTCTACCGTACTAAAGTAGCACACGTCCACTCTGTAGCACTCTATAGTAACACACACTCACACACAATATACCACACTAAAGTAACACACACACGATACATGCATGAAAACACATACACTCTACCATACTAAAGTAAAAAAACACACACATTGTAACACATGTACACTCTGTACAATAGTAAAGTAACGTGTACTATACCATGCTAACATAACACAAATATTCACACACACATCACAACACAACACAAATACTCTTTATACAACACTAAAGTAACACACATAAACACACACTATCCATGCTAAAGTAACACAAATATAAACAAACATGCACACATACATACAGCACTAAAATAACACACACTACCATTACTAAAGTAACACAAATACACACCCACAATGTAATACACATGCACTCTAACACTAAAATAACACACACACACACACTATACCATTGCCAAAGTAGCACAAATACACATAATGTAACACACATACACTCTATACAACACTAAAACAACACACGCACTCCCTACCATGCTAAAGTAAAACACACACACACACACACACACACACACACACACATAGACCTACATTCTATACAATGTTGTAGTGTCACACACAAACTACTCTGTTAAAGTGCGCATACACTCTGTGCCATGCTGAAGTACCACACATGGATACACACACACACACACTATGCCATGCTGAAGAATTATACACACACACACACACACACACACACACACACACTATGCCATGCTGAAGAATTATACACACACACACACACACACACACGTGATAGAACAATTTCTGAGTGATTTCAAACACAGTGTGCTGTATATGAATCTAGTATGAAGTGTCACACTGATTTCACACTTATTTCCTCTCCTTCTGTGTGTGTGTGTGTGTGTGTGTGTGTGTGTGTGTGTGTGTGTGTGTCAGTTCCGTTCCCTATCCACGGTGTCGGAGTGTCTGTTCTCGCTGATAAACGGAGACGACATGTTTGCGACGTTCTCGGAGGTGGAGCGCAGCAGCACGTTGGTGTGGGTCTTCAGTCAGCTCTATCTCTACACCTTCATCTCGCTCTTCATCTACATGGTGCTGTCGCTCTTCATCGCCCTCATCACCGGCGCCTACGACACCATCACCGTGAGTCAGAGAGAGAGAGGCGGGCAGAGAGAGACGCCTTTAAATTTCATTACTATTATTATTATTATTATTATTTCATACTAAACTGCATTTAAGTCTTATTCTGTAAAAAAAAAAAAAGTTGAGGCAGATA
>NC_069738.1:4056725-4099225 GCF_027358585.1 Pangasianodon hypophthalmus
TGTCCTCGTTTTTTTTTTTTTGTTTTTTTTTTTTAGAGATAATCCCTAAGCAAGGAGCGATTAAACCCAACACAGCTGCACAGGAAGTCATTTAGACCGAAGTGTTAATTGCCAGCGTGCTGCTTTGTGTCTCTGGCTGCTCTGAAAACCCCCAATTTGAATGGGTCCTGATGTTGGACGAGGAGTGAAGTGGAGTGTAAGAGCAGACGCAGTGCGTTAGAGGGAGCACTGAACACTGAGAGTGAATCTCTGATAATCGATACACTGACTGAGCAGGACAGAGGAAAGGGCTGGACTGCTGAAGGAAATGGATCTAATAAAAAACTAAATGTATGTCTGCCGGATAAACAGCTCCAATGGTATTAGAGTATACACTGCTACGAGTTCATTAAGCGCACGAATAGAGCATTTCTAATATGTTTTTTATTGATTTTTTTTTTTTATACAGATGACATTCAGTGTCATGAATTATACAGTAGAGTCCAAAAGTCTGAGACCAATAGCCGTGTCTTCTAATTACAAATTGTAAAATTGTACTTCAAATCCAAAATGTTTCCTCACAAATTATATTATCAGCAACAACTTAGAATTTTTACATGAATTTCAGAATTTCTTAGGATTTCATACTTCCCCCTTCTGCTTTAATGACAGCGTGTACTCAAGCTCTTCATGGCCTCCACACTGATGTGTAAAACCTGATGTTTGGTCAAATCTGCCAGAGTGCCGTCTGAACATGTGCTTCACTAGAAGAGATGAGAGAGAGAGAGAGACCCGAGGAAGATCTGACCTTTTGTGCAAAGCAGTTAAGCTGGTCAATATCACAAATTAGCTTCAGTTTAAACAGTGACTCAGAAATAGTGCAGAAGATATTGAACATTTCCTTTCCTTATTTTAGTCTAGATTTTTCAAAATCCAAAAAAAGGTTCTGTTTTCCCCGATTTTCAACGTCATACGCCACTGTACGTATGTCAGAGAGTAAACTCTTACGGACGCATCAATCCTGATTGATAGGTTTTACAGATCTCTTATTACGATGAGTAACAAAGAATGGCCAAATAGTGTAGGTTAATATATTAAATAGTGAAAAAAATCTCAATGATTTCACTTTCTGAATGTCTTGTATCCTCTGAGCAACATATGGACTTACTTCACTTTGTTTTTGTAGATAAATTTTCAGATAAAATTCCATTTTCATTTTTTACTCAGAAACCATAGGGGATGCAAACTTTTGCACTCAACTACAAGCAGATAGTCATCAACAATACCAGTGTTACACATAGTTTAATAACCCTTATGGAGTAAAACATGCCCTGTATACATTTAACCATTTCACACACTCATCCATTAATTTACGGCTGTTTTTTTTTTTTTTTAAAGAAATATATAAGATTTGATTCACCTCCCAGTAAGTGTTGCTCTTCCAAATCCAACATGGCTGACAGTGATGGATGTGTCACATGACTGTCTAAACTTTTTACACCAAAAGTTTTAATCTACAAAAACTGTAACAAACATTATTAGATTTTTAGAAAAAAGACACACACTATAACTTCAGAGCTAAACTGTGTATTTGCTTTTTTTTTTTTTTTTTTAATTTAAATGTAAATTTGCTATAATTTTCAAATTTTTAGCAAAAATGTCCTGTGATATTTTAGAATCAAAATGTTAGTGACTAATTTACACATTGCACAAAGCAATAATATCAAATCACGTTTTAATATCAGTAATTTCTGGAATATAGATATATGTTTTTATCACTAATAATTTACGCATGAACGTTTTTTTCATGGGGGGGGTCACTGAAAAAAAGAAAGAAAGAATGAGAGACACAGCTGAAGATGGATTTAATGTAGTGACAGGACAGCAGTGTGTCCGATACCCTCGACTCTGCCATCTATTATTCACTGAACAGTAGAGCCAGGACACAGGAAGCACTTACCATATTACCCCTGAGAAAGAGTGAGAGAGAGTGTGTTGTGTGTGTGTGTGTGTGTGTGCTCTCAGGTCTGTTGAGAGTCTGGCCCCAGGGGAGAAGCGAACTCCACGGGCACTGGAGCGTCAGGAAGCCTGTCTCTGTTGTGCTTTTAAAACCGCCTCATCACCTGTCAGTCTGTCGTCCCCGAGCCTGCATATTTATTCCGAGGCGGCCTTTTTTGCACTAATCCACCACTCTTTACTCGTGAAAGAGCAATCTTACTGAGTCATGTAAAAGCCTTAAGAAGAGCTATTATCTCTGTCGCTGTGTGGAAAACTGGACTCTTTTGGCTTGATGAAAGGAAAGGGAGCTTTGAGTCTGTCAGGGATTTTGAAAAAGGCACTGCATTAAAGCTCATGGCCGGGAACATTAGCATGTAAAAGACCATCTTGACCAGACTAAGATTCCAGCTGTGAAATTCATGCAAATACACAGTACTCTGAGTAAATCCAGTGGAAGAAATCGGAGATGATAACATTATCAGCGCTTATAGCATGTCCACAGAAAATACACAACATTAAAATACACTGTGTGTTCTTTTCTTACATGAGGACGCCTCTAAAGTAGATCCGGCCCCGCTTTAAATCAATGCTCCGCATGTTGGACTGTAACCATGACGGCGATCATAAACTAGGGCTGTAATTATCCTTTACTAAATAAAAACAAGTAAAAATTCAATGACATGAAAATATTTATAAGCTACAGTGTTTGGAAGTGTTACAAGCGACAAGAACCATAGCGTTAATGTAGCCATAGCGACAGACGTCTCAGTATACAGTATGTGAGGACTGTAATAAAACGTTTTTCATTTTCATATCAAATTAAAAAAAAAAAAACGTAGGCTTATGTGGGTATAAAGTTTGGTATAAGCGAGCTAGCGCAACACAATGTCTTAAAATAACACACTGCTCTTTGTCTTGGGGTGCGAGTCTAACGTCATCTTTCAGATGATTCTTTAGTCCCTAACCCTAAACATGTTGAAATTCTTACAGATATTTAGCACAGAACTGAATTCTGAATTTCAGCTTAATTCTGTAAGATTAAAAATATTGAAAGTTGAATACAGCTGAATTTATGTAATATTTCTCATTCTGAGATTATATTGTTTTTATAGAAATAAATGCTTAAAATAAGCTAAATTGTCTACCAATAGAACAAGATATATATGAGAAGAATATATAATATTAAAAAATAAATATGATTAAAATACATTCATAATAATACTAATAATAATAATAATAATTTATATGAACATATTCTATCAGAACCTCAGAAGATCGGAGAAGTTTGCCTATATTTAAGATTTTTTCACTAAGATATCTTTATTTGCACTGAAGAGACGCTGAGAGCTGATCCTACAAAAGTCTGCAGAACTTTCCAGAGAATCTTGAAAATTATAGGAACCAAGATTCTCTACTCTTGACTGAAAGGCTCTATGATTCGTTTTTTTCCCCCATCAGACTGTTTGTTTGGCTCTATCAGTGTCTCTCTGGCTCATAACCTTTCACTCATTACTGCTAGTTCATATTGATGAATGTTGCTTTGTTCTCACTGTGTTAGCATCCGAGATCAAACCCAAGCCTAGCTCAGAGAGCTGATATTTAACGGCTCGGCCCGCTTCGCTCTATTAGCATGGATTAGCCTGTATCTCTCTGCATGCACCTCTGTAATTTTCCTAATGTGAAATATGCTAATCAGGTGCTGTTCTGGCACGTTCCGGTCTCCAGGGAAACCACGCTCGCTCGGAGGCAACCGGGTTAGCACCAGCGCTAACCTGCAAGGCGCACGCTTTCTTTTCACATGATCGCCCTCAGTTTGCATCTGCTCCAGCTCGAACCGCGTCGATTATTTATGTGCAGGTCTGAAATCCAGTGGTTTCTGAACTGTGCTGGGTGTGCCTGCATGCTTCCATCTAAACACACACACACATGCACACACACACACACACACACACCCAGTTCTTTTGTGTATTTGTACTGACAAGTGGAACCGGGTGTGTGCAGCCGTGTGTGTGTTCAGCGTGAGTTGTAGGACTCGCAATTGAGCAAGAGCATGTCTTGTGCAGGTGTGCTTTGAGATACCTGCAATGCTTCTGTGTTTGACACAGAGTGTGTGTGTGTGTGTGTGTGTGTGTGAGAGAGAGAGTTCATCCTCAGGAGCAGTCTGAGTGCCAAGGCTGGGCTTGACAGTGTATTTGTGTGTGTATTGATAGAGCCTGTACTGTTGTGCGTCTGTGCTCGTCTCTGTCAGTATTTGTCCGTTTGCCAGCTCCTTTGTGTCGTGTTGCCCAGCTGCAGACTCGAGCGCGACTCCCCGAACACACACAAACACACACCGACTCTAATAGAGAAGGGAAGGGAAGGGAAGGGAAGTGAGTGGCGGCTCAGCTGCCCTGCCCCTTCCTGCGTCTCCAGTACGCCGCTCTGCTGCTACCGGTACACTTCCTCCCTTTGTGTGGGCGGCTGAAAAGAGCCAACACCTCCGTCCCGCCGGCCTCTGAAATGCCAGCCTTGGCATGCACTCGCTCTGTTTGTCCTGTTGATGGGGTGAGATCATGGCCACTGCTGTGCAGAAGAAAATGGAGAAAAGGAGGAGGAAGAGGAGGAGGAAGGGAGCAAGAGGAACATTCTGGTTGTTGAAGGAGTGATTAAGGGCGTATCCCGAATGCTAGTGTAAAGCAGCGTTGCCAACTCTTTTCAGGGGAAAGTCACAAACGCATATTCAAAAAGTCGCTAGAACTCTTCATATGATGTCACTGAGCAATTTGCATATTCACTGAATAGTCACGGTCATTTGCATATCAAAGTATTAAATGGAAAATTTTCTGAAGACACTTTTGTGTCTGAAGGAAAACAGTTTTGGATGGAATAACTCACTTATGCTGCAAGAAGAGAGTTTAAAATGAAGAGTGCGCAAGTGGAACAAAAAATAGTGATCAGTGATTGGTCGTTAGGAGACATGGCTGTCAGTGATTGGTTGCTGAGAACAGTGATGATCAGTGATTGGTCATTGGGAACAAAGGTGATCAGTGATTGGTCACTGAGAACAAAGGTGATCGGTGATTGGTCACTGAGAACAAAGGTGATCAGTGATTGGTCTCTGAGAACAAAGGTGATCAGTGATTGGTCACTGAGAACAAAGGTGATCAGTGATTGGTCTCTGAGAACAAAGGTGATCGGTGATTGGTCACTGAGAACAAAGGTGATCAGTGATTGGTCACTGAGAACAAAGGTGATCAGTGATTGGTCACTGAGAACAAAGGTGATCAGTGATTGGTTGTTGGGAACAAGCTGACAGACTCTTGGACTCCCAGCAAACCTGACGTGAGCTTTAGGTGCCTTATGGGATTTCCCCAGGTACCGACTACCTGGTATGAGCTCTTTAAAATAAAATCTTTCACACGTGCTATCACTCGGAACCTTTAACGAAAATGATGCTGCTCTAGTAGGAACGAAAAAGAAAATTTGCCGGGTGAAAACGTTAGATCACTTGAATGTGAAAGGACACAGCAATATGAAAAAGGTCATCTAAGATGAACTTTAACCCTGTAATTTAGGAGTGAACCCAGGAATTCTAAAATATGGAGGAACTTCAAATTATTTAAAACATCACTTGTTGTTTTTGTCATAAAAATGTATTATAAGAATGTTTTTGGCTTCCATTTGTGATGCAATTTGCTCCATATAAAAATCTCCTCACGTGGTAGTCTGTTATACCTCTCGCTAATGCTAACTGTAATTCTAACTATATATTTCTAGACACTATAAGTGGACAGATAAATTTTGCCTAAAGACTTACTAAGATGTGCCGTGACCTCCTCCTAACCTCCTAACACTGTGGAGGAATAGTTTTTGCCCCACTCCTAGTTCTAATCTAGAGCGCATGTGGGCTGAGGGTGTGTGCTAGTGTGTCAGAGCTGTGGTGAGAATATACATGTGCTTTACACTTAGTAGCAATGCATCAGGACATGAGCCATCACAACGTTCGTCTACATTAGACAGTAATGAGATCAGACCAAGAGGAACATTTGACATTGAGGAGGTGAGCTTGCGAGAACCTATTTTGTATGAGACAGAGGAGGACAAATCTAAACCAGCACAAAAGACCGACTCCTCCAGACAGGCGAGCAGACACAGGGAGGAAAAGAGGGAGGGGAAAGCGAGCGAGAGAGAGAGAGAGAGAGAGAGAGAGAGAGAGAGAGAGAGAGAGAGGCAGACATGCCAAAAACCCACCCTGACTTCTGTCTCTAAAGTGCCAGTCAGACAGAGAGAGAAAGAGAGAAAGAGATGTTAGATAAAAAAGAGACAAAAAGAAGACAAAAGGCTCAGATGCAACACCCTTAAGCATCAGCAGAGCCACAGTGCTCCATTTTAACATTTCATTTAAAATGCACATTTGTTTATTCATGCAAAAATATGAGCATTATTAAGTTTTTAAATACAGTGCTTAAACAGAGAGGCAGGGGGATTTTAGCATCCTCTACTATAACGATTCGACTCTTTTGAACATTGAACAATATTCACTCATTTGTTCCACCAGAATGGATAATAATAATAATAATAATAATAATAATAATAATAATAATAATAATAATAATAATAAGGCAGGTATATAAGGAATAAAACACTTATACCACAACAATTTGTCAACAATTACAATATTTTATTTATTAAAGAATGACACATCATACTTTTTATCCATTTATAGTTACTGTTATGCAAATTTCCCCATTGGGGACAAATAAAGTATTTTCTCATCTTATCTTATCTTATCTTATCTTATCTTATGAAGTAGGTTACATACTGAAAAAAAATGATTCAGTCTTTCAGTAATTATGACAAAAACAAATCTGTGATTTTTACACAAAAAAGAGAACTATTTGAATTTTTAGAAGTATTTAATTACTTAAATGTACTAAGTTCATTTATGTAAATATGTGGCTAAAACCAGTAGTGTTTATTTCGCTTACTTTACTGGGGGTGTGGTATTTGAACTCGATTTGCATATGCATTTGCAGATTGATTTAATTTTGAGTGTTAGGGATGAGTTGTATTTTTTCTTTGTGTTGGCTTTAAGGCCTAAATGTTTTGAAATGTTGAAATGAAATGACATGTTTTGAAAGATCAAGTGTTTGGGTAAAATTTTTGTGGATCACCCTCTTTGTGTTACTGAGTCAGGTGTACGTGTGTGTGTGTGTGTGTGTGTGTGTGAGACAGTTAAAAGATGTAGAACAGAGGAAAAAGAAACCACAGACATAAATGATGATAAAACACAAGTCTGCGCACCACGTCTCCTCTCCTGCGGTGAGGAGCTGATGTTGCAGCTGTCGGTCTGGCGGCCTCGCCCTCACCCTCGCCCTCGCCCTCACCCTCACCCTCACCCTCGCCCTCGCCCTTGTGGGTAAAACGGGGTGGCAGAGGCCACTGTTGAAATAAGCCTTACCACCCCAACTATGACCTCAAATTCCATCTATGAGAGGTCTATTACTACTAGACAATTAATGCACACCTAGCTGATGTTAATCTAAATCATCATTACAGTGTTATATTTTCACCAAATTCCTTCAGTATTATATAAACTATATAGCTAAAACTATGTGCACCCCTGACCATCACACCCATGTGTGTTTCTTCTACAAACTCTTACCACAAAGTCTGAAGCACACAATTGTATAGAAAGTCTTTGTACGCTGTAGTATTACAATTTCCCTTCACTGGAGCTAAGAGGTTTAAACCTGTTCCAGCATGACAATGCCCCTGTGCACAAAGCGAGCTCCATGAAGACATGGTGTGTGAAGGTTGGAGTGGAAGAACTCGAGTGTCCTGCACAGAGCCCTGACCTCAACCCCACTGAACACCTTTGGGATGAACTGGAACACCGACTGAACCCCAGACCTCCTCACCAACATCAGCGCCTGATCTCACTAATGCTCTTGTAGCTGAATGAACACAAATCCCCACAGCCACGCTCCAACATCTAGTTGAAAGCTTCCCAGAAGAGTGGAGCTTATTATAACAGTAAAGCAGGAAGGGGAATAAATCTGGAATGAGATGTTCAACAAACACATATGGGTGTGATGGTCAGGTGTCTAAAAACTTTTAGCCGTATCGCGTATACAGTGAAGCCATGAATTCAATACAGTAATGTTATTATGCTGGCTAATCAATTTTGCACTAATTAACAAATCAAATGTTCTGCAAATTCAGCACTGTCCCATACATTATTATCCCTGGCCAGTGGTTCTAAATGTGGGGTCCAGGCAGCACCAGGGTGTGTGAAGTGCAACCAGGGGGTCTGTGAATTTTTAAATTGCGTTACAGTGATAGAAATCACAATGTACCTTTATTATAGCTGTGATGTTCAATATTGAGTTCTTATAGTTATCAGCCCCGGTGATGTGAATGAGTTTTAATCCAAAGCTCAATAACTCAAGGGTGGAAATAATATCAGCATGGACCTAATGTATGTTCTGTCAGTGGAAAAGTTATAAACAGGAATAAAGCTTTTATAAATAGACTAAATGTTATCATACATATATAAATGATAATGAGTGTGAGTGTGGAATTTATTTTCACAATTAAAGAAGTCCTTGGAGTACAAAAAATTTTGAAAACCCCTGGCCTGGATGGTACCACAGCTGGATGTGACCCCAGTTTGCCAAACAAACAAAACAAACAAAACAAACAAACAAACAAACAAACAAACAAACAAACACAAAAACCTAACCCATCCATCCATCTGTATACTTCATGTATCTCTCATATATTAAAAAACTATTCAGAAATTCAGAGTCTAACAAAGTAAATCCACCCTGAGTCAACTGAAAACTAAAGACAGAAAAGAAAGAAAGAAAAAGAAAGAAAGAGAGAAAAGGGCGGGAACTGGGCACGGCGCGTGGAAGGATTTGGAACTTTCGAACGTGGGAGGGGCATTTAAAAAAAAAAAAAAAAACTCGCGCGCGGAGGAGGAGTGGGCGGGGCGAGGCGGGGCGGGGCTGCGTGCCCGCGCCCGGCATGTGTAATGACATCATCCTTCATTTGAATAAAGCTCGAGCGCGCGCTGATTGGCTGGATTATAAAAAAAAACATACTATATATACTTCATACTACATACTAGATACATAAATAGTATGTCCAGCATATATATATATATATATATATATATATATATATATATATATATATATATATATATATATATATATATATATATTCTAAACAGTATATAATCATATCTACTACTCTTAGAGCATACTATTCAGTATGCAATTTTAGACGTAGTTATTCTATGGAGAAATGTAAAAACCAGCAAATGTTGCTTATAAACAAGATGTCATTTTATTTCACTTCTACTACATATATCTGATGTTACTAGTATATACAGTACATAATTTTACAGTTGTGGTGTATGGCTATTTAGTACGGAAGTATGGGCGTTAGGGCGTAGCCATGGCGACCTGTTCAGCTCTAACAGTTCCTGAGTTTCCATTCTGACATTCTATACTAGTTTAGTACAGTAGTATGCAGTTTTGGAATGTGATTATTAGTGACGTTCTGATTTAACATACTATTTAGTACGGAAGTATGGATGCCTGCGCGTTAGGGCGTAGCCATGGCGACGGGTTTAAATTGAACGGTTGGCGAGTTTCTGTTCGAACATACTAATCAATGCGGGTTTTGGAACGTGACCGTTAGTGAGTTTGATTTGACATACTGCTTAGTACGGAAGTATGCGCGTTAGGGCGTAGTCATGGCGACAGGTTTAAATTCAACAGTTCCCGAGTCTCTGTTCTGACATACTAACTAGTACGGTAGTATGCATTGTGTTTCAGGACGTGTGTAGTGATGGTTGAGTTGAGAGGGGTGTGTGTGTGTGTGTGTGTGTGAGAGGGGGAGAGAGAGACTGTGTAAATAGTGGCTTTATATTGTCCTTAATGTATGCACATCGTTTGCATTATTTTTTGTTTAATCTATTAGTATTTTATTTTGTCTTTTTATTTTATTTGTCCTGTGTTTGCACTACCCTTCCTTTATACTCGCTTTGGCAATACAAATGTACAATTATTTATCATGCCAATAAAGCACATGAAAACTGTGTTTGTGTGTGTGTGTGTGTGTGTATGTGAGAGAGAGAGAGAGAGAGAGAGAATGAGAGTGTGTGTGTGTGAGAGAGAGAGAGAGAAAGAGAGAGAGAGAATGAGAGTGTGTGTGTGTGTGAGTGTGAGAGAGAGAGAGTGAGAGAATGGGAGTGTGTGTGTGTGTGTGTGTGTGTGTGTGTGTGAGAGAGAGAGAGAGAGAGAGAGAGAGAGAGGCGACTGCTAAAGCGTCTTTCCATTCTTTATGTAGCATCTCTCTCTTTCTCTCTCTCTCTCTCTCTCTCTCACACACACAGTCTCTCTCTCTCTCTCTCTCACACTCACACACACACAGTCTCTCTCTCTCTCTCTCTCTCTCTCTCTGTCTCTCTCTCTCTCTCCTCCAGCCGGTTACACACTGAAATCAGGCTCCCAGAAGAAAATCCTCGGAGCTTTCAGCTACACCATATTCCACTTTAACTCCAGTGAGTGTGTGAGCGCCTTCTTCTTCTCCTCCTTCCCTCTTCTTTTGGTTTTTGTCGTTTTCTGTCCTCTTTGTTGTTGTGTTTTTGTGCTGAGAGGATTTGGGAGGAAAAGCAGGGATACGCGCGAGCTCGGTTTGGGCGTAGCTGGAAGAGGAAACAGCGGTTGGAGCCTCGGTAAGGGTTTTTATTGGGCTTTTTTAGGTGGCTAGTAACTTCATTTCTGTCTCTAATACAGCTTTTCATCTCGGTATTGTTCCGTTTTGATGACGGAAACCTCGCCTTGGTGTTACATTTTATGTGTAAAATATAAACCGGAGGGAGTGAATGAGCTCGTGAGTAGGTTTCTTTTTGTCTCAGTGAATGCCATTTCACCAAGCTATTACCATGCAGATCCCTTTGTACTGACTGTTGTGTTTTCACAGCTAAGCAGACAGCACATAACACATAACGTTAACTGCAAGGGTTACAAAAAGAGAGATTATGACTAGCTAAATCAGTAGCATAACATTAGATATCCAATGTAATCTAATCCAATCTAATCTAATCTAATCTAATCTAGGCATGTTAGGTGAACCTGTTGGCCTTGCACATTGAGATCTCTGATTTCTACCTAAATCTAAGTGAACTTGTTGCGTATTGAACGCATTATTAAATTGTAACCTCATGATTTATGACAAATTGTGACTTCATTGACTTGGACCTACTTTTCTACCATCATTTTCCCCCCCCTTTCTAACACAACATCTAATCAAACCCTGCTATAACACAAATGACCGCATGAAATGGGGACGAAATGAATAATTCGTTCTCCTGTGTTGAGATGATGCATCATCTCCCATTGATGGATATCGTACTTTATTGATAGATTGATCTTCTATGATATTCAATTTTTCACTGTTCAGGCTGCTTAAAGTTATTTGCCCTTAACAGTCACCCTAACCCACCCCCATATATCTCCCCTCCCCATGTCTCTATCCATCACTTTGGGTTTCTATTGTTCTGTAGTGGGGCGGCTGGATGAGACCGGTCCTCCTCCTCCTCCTTCTCCTCCTCCTTCTTCTCCTTCTCCTCCTCCTCCTCCTCCTTCTCCTCCCTTTCAGCCACTCAACAATCAACAAATTTTCAAACCATCGAGGATCTGTGGTTTTTGCGTACGTTGAAAACAGACGCTTTATGATGCGTTGATCTGGATTTCTCATGATGGATGAGAATGAAAATGGAAAAAGCAGACACTATGGTCAGTATTGTCTCCTTCCTCCATCAGAACAATAGCAAAAGATGTGGAAAGAAGGAAAGACAGAAAGAAAGAAAGATGTGGGATCCTTGCTTCAGATGTCCTCCTCTTTGTAATTACGATGATCCCACCATATCTGCCAAGATCGTATCCCACGCCTCGTCGGTAAATCATCCTACAGCAGGAAGAAACTCTGAGACCTTATTATTGGGAGCGCATGTGTTAAGCACGATGCTTAAGACAGATAACGCCTTTATCCCTTTTGCAGTCGTAAGTCAAGTCTGGATAGCAAACAGGTTACAGTCTGGTTCGCAAAATTCTGACCGTTTCTGATGATGATGGAGTGAATCATATCGATTTTATAACCACATTAATTCAATACCATGTAAGTCCTGAGGCAGGCAGAGGTTCTGATCTCGATATCAGAGCCTGTATTTACTCGTCTGCGTCTTGGCAAACAAAAGACCCAAGATGGCCGTCTTCTTTCAGAGCTGTCTGTCACTCTTTGATATGGTACATGAGAAAAAAAAATTATCGATCGAGTCACGGATGCAACCTCAGCGAAATCATAAATCTATATAAAATGAGAATGCATTGGAGAAGCAATTAGAAGTTAACTTCATATATTCATAAGCTATTACATAGAACCTGGTCCTAGGTAATCGATCATAATGGGCCGTGCATTTTTACGACTTTAGGATGTCGTAACGTCTGAACCCGCCCATCCTGCAATAATCTTAATGTACATTATAGTATTTAGGATACTGTCGCAGTGTGCTCGTCTTTTCCTGCTGTTCTCTTCTGATCCCAAATGAAATGCTGGATCCAGATGTCACTGCGTTGATCTGGTTGTAGTAGTCATCCATATCTTGATGTTTAGAAGATGTCATTGTGTTACCACAAACACGCGTTTGTGCTTCACAGTTAATTATTGTCCCATTTGTAAAGGAGCACAAGTCCCTTATTATTAGCAAATACATTCTGTTGTGTATGCTCCTCTTAAAGAACGCAATCCCATAATCCTCTTCACTGAATGACAGTTTCATGAAGGCAAAATGGCGGATAGGACGGTCACTTGAGAATGTGGTTAAAAATGTATATTGATATACTAATATACAAAAAAGTATATAATTTATTATAAGATATTGTATTATAAGACAACATTGTATATCTTATATCAAGTACATATAAGGTCAAAGGTCAATGCTTTATAGCTCGAGCATTTTGCCGTGCTGTTTTGTTTCCTCGTTCACTCTGAAAGCCTGATATTCTGGTAGACAACAATAACCCATGTATCATGTCATGATGAATAGCCGCCATTGCAACCCGGGGATCGTGCGCATGACTCAGCCGTCTTCTCTCTCCGCACTGTGATTGGCTGTCCAGCTCCCTTATTCCCAGAATAATTACGGGAAAGAACCGAATGACCCGGCGAATGTCACAACCACCTCCATTAATAATCGTTGTAGCTGGCACCCGCATCTGCAGCGGAGCGATTAGCTGAACCGCAGCAGCCATCGATACTCTCCAGGGCGACCGCTGCGTGGCTTTTCCCAAGATGGCCGTGCCAAAACGGCGTTGTGGTTTTCCTGCAGTTGCTTGTGCTCTTCCCAGATTATGTTACCCTGTTGCTGCAGTACAGATAAAGGCTCCACAGGCGGTGTGCAGTTGTCACACACAACAGTTGGCTGTGGGCTTTTTGGTGCAGCGTTGTCCTCGTTTCCACTGTTTGTGTGTTCTGGATTGTTTTAGCGGGAGGTGACCTTTGGTGGAGGTCAATTTTCCTCTAAAACCGCATGCTGTGATTTACGGACTGTTGTATTGGAGTAGGATTTGTACTGTAACAGCTTCAAGCTTACTCTGGAAAAATACAAAACAGGAACAAATGCCATTTAAATTGGTTCTATACTTAACTGTAACTGAATTTTTATGTAAATTGGATCACTTATCAGTCAGATATGAGGGCTGTTTGCATACAGAGCCATCATAAGAGCCATGTTCTTTGTTAAACGTTATCAGTCAGCCTGAGATTAGGAGTCAGACTGGACGGGATTTGCATTTCCTTCATTTTATTACAACTTCCTGTTTCAGTCCGGTGACTACTCTTAGCCATGAAGGAGGGATGATAAAATTTAATACATTTTATTACATATGGCAGGATACCACCTTTTCTTTTCAGATACAGATACCGCAACCTTGAGTATTGACTGATAACGATACCCATCCATAATTTTATTCTTTAAAAACTCCTAAGCTTTAAAATAATACATAGCTGAAAAAGTGACTTACAAAAAAGGCAATCATGTCTCTGTATCTTTTCAAAACCCAGTTCCAATCTTTTCCATTTGTTACAGGATTGAACCAAATACATTCTTTTTTCTCCGATAACGGATCCATTGTTTTTTGCTGGCATCAGTCCGATGCCGATCCTGTGTATCAGATCAGTGCCATTTTTACATTTGAGATAAATTCACTACATATTAAAAAGCAGCATAAAATTAAATAAAAACCTCTGATTAAATTAATTAGATTAACGCTAACGTCCAATCAGGAGCTGGTTAATCCATGTAACAATGTAAACTGATGATGCTCTGAGTTAAGTAGAGTGACATAATTTGTTGTGAAATTGATAACAAAATTATTGATAGTTGTTTTTGTATTACTCCTAATTAAGCGTAATGTTCAGGGTTGTCATGATGGATGGATGATATGTTTTAAAAAGCATTAAGTGGTTATAATGGAGATTTATCAGACAGAGGGAATTATAATTGCAAAGGTTTTTTTTTTGTTTGTTTATTTTCTGATAATTGAAATCATATTATGGTTGGATAGACCAGTTAGCAGAGTATACGTTCTTGTCACTTGATCATGTTTTCCCTGAAAGGTCACATGACCAGATCTATACACTCACTGGTGCTGAGTCAGGTTAAATATTATGAAATACTATATCCAGAGTTGCTTTGAAGTGGGATTTACTTTTCGCCACACTGAGCTCACAGTGAATAGATTTGGAGATGCTTGCCGCTTCTGCCCAGTGCAAGAGTGTGGTTCGGCTTTATTTGTTTTATCTATGCAAACTCTTTATTAATAGGGTGTAGAGCATCGCATGTGGAGTGCACATGACCCTCTGACTGTGAATATTCACTGAGGGCAAACAAGGGCTCAATAGTGAATACGAAACCTGTTTACAGTCAAATGCTGAGAGAAAAAAATCAAATAAAGTGGGTATTATTATTATTGTGTTATTGCCGCAATGAAGCACTGCATAGTGTACAGCTCTGTCGCATGAATGGCTCTACAGTGAACGCCGCACTGAATTAAAGGGCGCTGTCAACTTTCTGTTTGCTGTAGATTGTCCAAAGCGCATCAGTTGACTCAGCTGTTCATTATTGTGCATTCGCTCACAGTATGTTGCGTCTGTGTGTTCCATCTGTGCCATGCCTGGCAGAAAGGATGTAATCCTCTTATAGGTAGAGTACTGTGGGAGTGTGTGTGTGCCCGCCTTTCCCTTCCCTAGCTAGCCAGGCATATTGGCTGCCTGCCACAGATGTTATCTCCACCCATCATGGTGCATGTCTGTGTGACCATGTGCACACATGGACACAAAATCCAGCACTATTGATCAAACCCCACCAGCTGCTCCTGATCACCACTTATCTAATTTGCCCCCCGGCAGAGGCTTTCACTGTGAGCAGGATAATGGGTAATGGGTTTTGGTCTTCAGGTTACAAATGTCTCTTGAGATCACCTAAACGCGTTTCTACTTCCTCCTCCGCTGACTGGTCACAGGGAGAACGGTGATATCCATGGCATTTAGTCTGCGCAGAGTAAATGCTTATATGCAGAGTCATTTTTCCTTCTGCTCCAGTCTCGAGCCACAACGCTGCCTTTGTAACCGCTCCCGCTGGTCATCTGGTTCGCCAAGACTAAAGCTCATCAAAATGCCAACATTTGTGGCGTTGACTGGTTTGGTTTGTGTGGTTTATTTGTTTGTTGGTGTACACTAGCTCTCTGTTTCTTTTTGATTTCTTGTTCCATAGGCCGGAGGATGGTCAAGCAGATCAAGCAGGATTAGCATCAGGCTTTGTACAGGGTTAACGAGCCCTGTCGTGTGTTAATCTTTGTGCCCCAGGGGGTCAACCCCCTCCAGAGCCTGCGGCCATGATGACTCATGCCCATTCGGCCTGCATGTAGTGTGATATGGCCTAAACCTTTATTAGAACTGGTGGGATGAGGGGGCATGTGTAGCACGCAGGGCAGAATAATAAACTATCCATGGATGGAGAGTACAAATGATCCCCAGTTAATAACACCAAATCAAACTTTCCCCTCCTAAAATACTAGGATGCTTGGTGAACTTGGTGAACTGAAATTCACTGATGGCACATGGCTTCCCTGATCTGCAAAAAAACTTGCCAAAATCCTATTTACAGTACAAGGAATACTTATCCTACAATTGGACAGAGTCCAGGGGCCTGCCACACAAGCTGATGGCCCACCAGCCAAGTTACGACAACAAAAGGTACATCCTTACTCACTACCAAATCCCACTTCTTTCTAAAACCCTTGGCTTACCCCCAGTGATTCGTTTTTGTTTTCTCACTTCCCCCAGAAGCCAATGGCCTCAAAAAGTCATTTGTTATGGTCTGACATCACCACCTGTACAGGCATCCCAACTCCTTCCTCTTGGCCCCCTCATCTGCATGTATTCTGGGAAGAATCTGGTGGAGTCCAGCGAGCTTTGTTTCACAGCAGTTTGTTTGTGCACCGAGCCAAGGCGGCTTCCTGACCTTCTGGCCAAGGGTGGATTGAGAATGTCCTCAGATTTTGTAAATATGAACATAGAGAGCATCATGTGCACTAGTCATCCCCTCTAGCAGTAGTGACATAACACTTCCTTCCAAAGTCTCATGATGGGTCGGATGACATAAAGGTGTCAGTTCAGCCTGCTAACGGTGGTGGTCTCAGCAACAGCTTCACGTAATCTCGTTGGCGTTACGGACACAAACAGCCCATGGAGTATTTGTGCAGTTGTGAAAGACACCATTTGTTTAACGAAAGGCAGCAATGTTCCATGGCCATCTAAAGGGTTGAACATTCATGTGGAGCAGCATGATATTTCTACATCAGAACTCTTAATTTTAATTTCTACATCAGAAATCTTAATATGCTTATATGTCTTTTTAGCTAAAACAGCAGTCAGACCAAACATGAATAAAATTATCCCAGTTGAAAAGCAAAAAAGGGGAATGGGCAAGTTATGTAAAAGATGTGCATTTGCTTCTGAATTACTTTCACTAATTCACAAGCTTTGGTCTGTTGAGCCAATGACAACAAGTGGGCGGGAATGTGTTTGGTAAAAATAAAATGGTGTAGCTGCTTATTATTAAGTAACGCTTACACCAGACATCTAATCCACTGACTTATGCCTTTTTAATTTTGTGGTAAAATAGTTTTTCCATTTCTAAAATAGTTTCTCTCAGCCTGTTTCTTATCAGTGTGGGCACCTCTGTATGTCTTTCAGGCTAGGGGTGACCAAACTCTCAAAACGAAAATAATGAAGACTTTGGTAACTCATCCAATCATTGTTGTGCTGTTTCTTGATTACATTAGTACCATCTGTTAATCTGTTGTTTCAGGGTCAAGAAGGTTCACATGGAAGGTGCCTGTTTTGGTGCATGACACCTTGGTCAGCTAATCAGATTTTTCAGAACCGCAAATGTAGGAAGGGTCTCTGGTACATCCCATTAGTGAATGAAAATAACACAGGGGTCCTGTGTTCCACTGCTTTTAGAATTGGGGACGTGGGGGAGGGTCCACTACTGCCTCGGGTGGACATGGATAGTGTGGAGATGCTGGACAGAGATGCTGCATTGTCTCAGTCTGGCATTCAGGGATTGGCTGCGGTTAGCTCAGGCACCACGGTGCATTAGCTAGACCAGCCTGGTCTCAGCAAAATGCCAAACGGTGATAAATTGCTGATGATTACTGGGTCAGAAAGCTTTAGCAGCACCCCTTTAAAGTGCCAAACCAGAGCCTTGGAGAAGTGAACAGCTGATGAAAGCTTCTTTCCCAGAAACAGAGTCATATGGAACTGAGGATTTCTGCGTCATCTTTCGCTTCATGCAAATCTTTCCCCCCTACAGTTCCTCCATTGATAGCTATTTAAAGAAAAGCCACAGTGACTTACAGGCCAAAAAAACCCCACACACTATGGACTGCTATAGCGCGCTATTCATCAGCGCTATTAGCACTGGCTGGAATGTTTAGTTGCTAGCAGTTTGTGTCAGATTGTTGGACGCTGGGTGCAAGCCACCAGCACAGTACGTCTAGAGCTGGATGGCATTAGCTCGCTAGTTCCTGCTGGGCCTCATTCCTCATTTATTGGAGTGGTGATGTAAAACAGTTCTGCTGTTGCTTTTCCACTCAGGCCACATCTGAAGGCACAAGGAGCTATTCAGGAATTCATTTATTCATACATGCATATAGCCCTGTGTTGCACATGCTCTCGAATTGTGAGAGCAGGGTGAAATTGCCCTTAAAATATGCTGATGGCCTGATTAGACAGTGGCAGCACGCAGAGGACCTCATCTTCTCATCTAGGAGGAAAGGACTGGATAGCTCTGCTTTGTTGGAGGACAGCCAAAAAGGAAAATGATGTAGGATGTTCTGAAATGGGAGTTGTAGAAATAAATGGGTATCATTTTTTTTTTTTTTGAAGAGATACAGAAGATTTTTTTGACCTTTTTATCCTTTCCGGAGGAGGTGTCAGATTTGTTACAGGAAGTAGGCCATCAGATGGTGTGTACGTGTTGCCGAGAACAAGGCTAATTTGTTAATCGCTACACTAGTAAAGAAATGTGTCAAAGTGAGGGGTCAAAAAAGAAGCCTAGACTTATAGCCAGTTTGGGCTTTGGGCTTAACCTTTTTACTCCCACACCACTGTAAAAATATTGCATCCCCAATCCATGACATTAAAATCCAGATCCAGGACATCCAGCCGGTTTTCTTGGTAATCATCCAGCCATGGATTTACAAAAAAACGGCTCCTCTCCCCGCTGCGAGTCTGTGATTTATCGCTCTGACGCAGGAAAAAAACCTCATCCACGCCAGCGCCCTTTAACCAGAAGGAAAACGACAGGACAGCAAGGGCGCCACCGATGAAATATTTCACACATACCGTGGTCTCGATGTGCAGACGACTCTCAGAGCGAGGGGCCTGACGGACATTAGTTCCTTTTCTGGAATAAGGAGTAGTGTTGTGCTGCTTGACGGATAAGTGGTTGTTAACAGGTTTTTGAATGTGGGTGGAGGGTGATGTAAGAGACTATGAGGCGTGTTGGTGTTCACAAAAAAAAAAACCCCAAAAAAAACAAAACGAATTGTCTCAGTCAAGAGATGTAGCTTCTGGTATTGAGGCAGAGGTTCTTATTCTTGTGGTTCTTGTGGAGGACATTGCCACTGCTGTCATCATTTTTTGAGTTTGAGACTAAAGCCACATTTTTTGACTGGGAAGGCCCAGTCTCTTTCTCTCTCTCTCTTTCCCTCTCTTTCTCTCTTTGCTAACGTTCAGAAGTGGAGTCAAAGTGAGACAGATCTGTCTGGAAGTGTGTATAGCTACAGGGATCCTCTCCCTCAGGACTTCTCCCTCTCTTCCACTCTCCCCCTCTTTTCTCTCACTCTCTCTCTCCCTCTCTCTGGGTTTCCTCAGCTGTTAAGGCCATCTGTCCAAACACTCCTAAGAGCACTAGCACAGATCTTTTTGCTGGACAGAAGGAGGGAGGAGGGGTGACTGAGAGCAGCGTGGGGATGTGCATATACTGTAGCTCTTAAAGACCTTCTGAAAAAGGAAGGGGGGTAAAAAAGAACAGCTCAGGCTGACCAGAATGATGTAATGATTGTGGGTGTGAGAGAAAGACATATTCAGTGCGGAAGTTAGAACATCGAGTGTCTTCCTCCTCAGGTCCAGAAGGACCTCAAGCTTCTTTTTTCTTTTCCCATGGCCCCCCACCCACCCAGGCCAAGCCACATCCTCTGTCTGGCTGCTGTGATGCATTTGTGTCGTTCTTAAATCGTACATAAAACATCTGCATGAGAAAGGCATGGGTAACAAGGCTTTGCAGCCAAGGCTCAAACATTCACAGTGGTATTGCGACTCTAATACAAACCACTTCTTACTTTTCTTGCCCTTTGAAATGTGGCATATCAACTGTGAAACTCTTAAATAATGGCTCTGTCAGTATACGTCTGTGCACTCTGTTGATAATTAACACCATGCTACCATCACAATCCTTTTATTAAAACCGAAAGCACACAGACAAATCTGTTAAGGCACACTTGTTCCCAATAGAGCTTGGCTTGTTATGTTTTGTTCCCATTCTTTTTCCACTTGGTGCTTTGAATACATTCAGTTTAATTTTCCTTCTTGGCCTGTTTCTAATACTGATGCTGATTCTCTCATGCCTATTCTGATTCAACATTCAAGATTTCAAGATTCAAGTAGCTTTTTGGCATGGTAAAAGGCTTTACATTGCCAAAGCATTGGTAATGTTAAATTACAGCCATACACATTTCTGTAATTTAATGGCTCGATTTGCTGACCCTGATCCTGATAATGATTCTGATTCTCAGAGGACAGACCTAATCTGATAATTCCCAAGCTTCTATTTGACAGTGCAAAGGTTTTTTTTTTTTTTTTTCAACTATTGTCTTGATTCTCACACTGCACCATTTTTCTGTATTTGTAGGTTGTTCACTGTACCTGATAGTGGTTTGAGTTCCCTGTTTCCCAAGATGAAACCAGACGGGGTTGACTCAGGAGCGACGGAGCCAATGGTAGCACTAGATGCAGATCCCGTGATCCAGGGGGAGCCGCTGGGGGAAGGCCAGGATCAAGCTCCGCCCGCTTCACAAACGGAAGAGATGGAACAAGGGGAGCCGCAGACAACCGAGACGCCCGCGGCCGCCACCAAGCCCAGCAAGGATAAGACTGCAGACCCAAAAGCAAAGACAAAGGGTGCCACCAAAACAAAGACATCCACCACTGGCGCTCGTCCCAGCACCACTCAGAGCCGCATAACGAATGGAGTACAGAAGCCGCCACAAGCCAACGGCGTTGCCAAGAAGACCACCACTAGCGCAGCTGCCGAGAAGAAGACAACCAGTGCAGCTTCTAAAAAGCCTGTAGCTGCCGTTGGGGCAGTGAACACCAAGACCACCAGCAAGACTGCAGAAAAGAAGCCCATTGGGTCACCAAAGACCACCGGCACGACGCAGCCGGCCAAGAAGACATCTGTCAATGGCGAAAAAGCCAAACCAAAACCTACAGGTAGGTGGAAAGAGGTGCTGTTAAAAGAATAATGTCTGTAAGAATGAGTGAAAGTCGACGGCCACCAATTAGCATTGCACTAGCATGCCACTGCACTTTTGTTTGGTTGTTGTTCTGGTTGATTAGATCATGTTCATGTTGGAATTGCCAAGAAATTTTGGATTTTAGGATTTTTACAAATTAATCATAAAGCTAGGAATAGCAGAAACGATGCCATAGCAACACAGAGTACATAAATACGTATTAGCATCTGTGGACGTTATTGTTAGCAAACCTTTAGAAATAGTTACGAAAGTCAGGATTTTCTGAGCAACCTGTTTATTTAAACTGGTTTTTAACCTTTTCCTCATACCAGCGTCTGCTCCCAGACCTGCCTCTGCCAATACCACCAAGCCCAACACGACTTCCTCTCCCAAAACCGACAAGCCACCTGTCTCCAAGACAACCAGGTAGGCCTCTGATTGGTTCAGATGTTACCAAGCAGCCTGCCAGATTATGTTAATTAGGATCGCAGGGTATGGTGTTTGGTTGAGCATTAAGGCCCTATCTCTCTCTCTCTCTCTCTGTCTGAGCTTTTTATTTCAGCCCACATGTTACTTAACATTTAGCATTTCAGCATCTGGACAGGAAAATGGATTCTGGGAAACGTTTGGCTTTGCTCCGTAAGTAGGCCGATAGTCTCGCCAAGACACACAGGGTTTAGATCAGAGATTACGCCGTTCAGAAGATAAGGCCCGGAGACGAATGACAGGCATGGCAGTGTGGTGTTTGTGTGGAGCTTCAGCAATCAGCTCAGATTATCGTGAATACCTGCATCGAGCACGTCCATCTCTCAGAAACAAACATGGCCACTCGGCGCCTCTGCCTGAATGATGCCTTTGTTGCTGAGCCATGAGGAGGAATGTCTTGAAGTGCTTCGGTGGTCTCTGTCGCTCTACGTCATACTAGTCTGTGTGTGTGTGTGTGTGTTGGAATTTGATTGTTTTCAACATTGTGATTACAACAGCAAGCTTTTTGTGTACTGTCCGTAATTATTTTCTTCAGTGTTTACTTAAGACATGACAGTTTCCCTTCTTTAGTGTCACTGTTTGCTGTTTCCTGTTTTTGAAAGAAAGCAAAAAAAAAAGGTGGAAAAAAAAACCAAACTCACAGACAGCGAGGAGGAGCGTAGGATTAATTAAGCTCCGTATCTTTCTCTCTGCCAAGCCGGCCTCATTTTGGACGAGTGTCGACATCTGAGACTGCCCCATAAATCATTTGTTATAGGCTGTGACCTTATTTCAACTCTTTTTCTTGCTGATTCGGAACTTTCTAACGTTTTTCTTTTTTCTTTTTTTTTTTGCAGGGCAATATATTCACATTCCTCAGATCCAAAAGCACTATTTAGATTGCAATATGTGTTTTCCTTTTGTTGTTGTTGTTGTTGTGCAACGACGGCACATTACATCATCTCTTAATCTTTCCGGAAATCTTATTGGCCTTGAAAGGTTGCAGTATGCAGAAAGTATTCTGTCTTATTGTGTGCTACGATCATACCGAGACACTACAGACGAGATGTTCTCATGTGTTTGGATGAATCCTGGCTTTTTGTACGAGCCAGTAAAAGCTAAAAAAAAAAAAAACAAAAAAAAAAACCAGTCTGATCTTAATTTATCATGACTGTGATGCATCGCAAGGCGGATCAGAGTCACAATGTGTAGCACTGCTTCTTTGCATGCCGTGTGTGTGTGTGTGTGTGTGTGTGTGTGTGTGTGTGTGTGTGCAATTATACTTTTAATATCTGTGCCACAATGCAAATGCGTGTGTGTGTGTGTGTGTGTGTGTGTGTGCAGCCTGGAACAGTAGGGAGTTCCTGGTCTCTGCAGTGTATATGGCGAACGGTGCATGAATAAATCATGGCAACAAACACACATGTAGCTCTGCTTCTGTGTGCGTGTGTGTGTGTGTGTGTGTGTGTGTGTGAGGGAGAGAGAATGTGTTTGTGTGGGATTGTGCGCGTGCCTGACGATGTTGGCATTTCTACGTCTGTATGCTGGAATCTTTGTCTCAGTTTTTCTGTGGGTGTTTGGCATCTGTGTGTGTGTGTGTGTGTGTGTGTGTGTGTATACGAGAGAGGGAGACAGAGAGAATGGCTCTGTTGTGGTGAGCACTGATAAGCTTTAACCTGTTGTAACCCTGCATCATGGCGGCGTGTGGCGTTTTAATTAACACATGCAGTGGATAAACAAGTGACACTGACGCAATGGGCGTGTCCTTCAGACATGCGTGAGCTCATAGTGAGTCACTATACATTACACTGTAAATCTCTCTCTCTCTCTCTCTCTCTCTCTCTCTCTCTCTCTCTGTCTTTCTCTCACACTGTCTGTCTCTCTTTCTCTTTCTCTCTGTCTCTCTCTTACTCTGTCCCTCTTTTTTTCTGTCTCTTGCTCTCTCTGCTTCTCTCTGTCCATTTTTATCTTTCTTTCTCTCCTATCTCTGTTTCTCTCTTTTTACCAGCTCTCTGTATCTGTCTCTATCACTTTGTCTTTCTCTCTCTGCGTCACTCTCTTGTTTCTATTTTTGTCTCTCTATTGCTCTGTTTCTCTCTTTTCCTCTTTTTTCTCTCTATCTCTCCTATTTCTCAGTCTTTCTCTCCTTCTATGTTTCTATGTGTGTCTCTCTCCCTCTTCCTCTGTTTCCCTCTCTCTCTCTCTTTCTCTCTCTGCCACTGCACTGCATCTAATCACCAAATGGATCTTGCAGTAGAGGAGAGCTGGGCGTGGCAGGGACTCTGTGTGTGTGTGTGTGTGTGTGTGTGTGTTAGAGTGTAACCACTAGCACTTGATTGATTGATTGCTTTAAAACCCAGCCTTGCTTCATGCTCTTCACCTTCTTGGCCAGCTTTCTTCATTGTGTGTTTAAATCGAAGCTGTACGCCCTGTTCCTGTTTTCTCCACGTACATGCTGTGATTAATGTTACAGCAGCTCTCCCGGTGTCATGTGGTTACACTGATCGTCCTGTTTTATTGTAAAAAAAGAGCCCCCAGGTTTCTGCTTCAGCACAGAAATGCGTTTGTACATCAGTCGCGTAGCTCCAGGGAGAGATTCACTCGTACACCTGGGCAATATGGTGATATAATTTATCACAATATCCATATTATGTGACAATACCCTTTTCTGCAATATCGCAGATATCGTCAGTATTTTTATAATTAGAAACAGTTTGAAGCTCTGATTATAAGCAACAGATTAGGTGTTAAATTTGCACTGATTTTTAACAAATCTTAAAATTTTGTATAGATTTTTATACGTTCCTTTATTTTCAGTGTTTTCCATGTTTGTAATAAATAAAAGTGTTATTAATCTCAATCTTTCACTTTTTTGTTTTTTTATTGCAACACAACTGTTTTGCCTATATACTGTGATGCATATCATTAAAAATACCTTCGAGTATCATTTACATTTGTGAATTAGCACTAAAATAGAGTGAAATTATTTGCTAACGAAGAAAAATCAATGGCGAGGAGATGCTATACCTTATTAAATGTGGTTTCTAGGATTAGACCCTGTCAAAGAAGTGAATTTGAGTGAATATTTGAGTGAAATTATCACTGATATGCAAATATTATTGTGTCATAAAATATAAGAGCCAATCAGGTTCCAGTATGCAAATCCAGGCCCTACAGCACAGAGTTACCATGGAACAGTGGTGGGAAATGTAGAATTTTGGGTGTTTAGTAGCTTTTTTTGTGGAACAATCATGTGAATAGTTTTATAAACAAGTAGAAAAATCATTATAGTTTTCCAAATAAGCTTTAGGATACTTTAAATGATAGACGTACTAATTATACAATCCATATTGTGACACATTTTTTGTATTATTAATGTGATATTGTTTTTTCCTGAAATGCAATCAGCGGGACGCTCTAACATATTTTGAAGTAGCATCTACCATTAACGGCATTGCTTCTCTTTGGCTGGCGCCATGTTGGCATGACGTCATATCGCCACCTCAGCTGATTTCCGGAGTTTATTAGTTGGAGGTCTTGGCCTTCCTCAGCAGGATTCTGATTTCTGGACTATAAGACGATGAGCAGATTGACTGTTGCTCATTTTTTTAGCATGTCGGGATTTGTCTGTTTTTATTATG
Organism: Pangasianodon hypophthalmus; assembly: GCF_027358585.1. Taxonomy (NCBI): domain Eukaryota; kingdom Metazoa; phylum Chordata; class Actinopteri; order Siluriformes; family Pangasiidae; genus Pangasianodon; species Pangasianodon hypophthalmus. The sequence goes on from NC_069738.1 coordinate 4,081,951, forward strand.
AGTTCGTTTCGTGTATCTGCTCGCTCTGAGAAGCGTCCACACAGGGGAGGTGTTCAGATTTGGATCGATGCCTCTTTGGCGGAGCTACGCACGTGTCTCTGCGCTTTGCGAGGCATTAGCAGAATCCGTTTAAGGGGCTAAAGAGTCCCGGTTGCCTAATTAAAACTTCATCAGTTGTTAGTTGCCAGTTCCCTTCAGCTTCATGTGGAGATCTCTGCTTCTGCTTACTCGATCACATACAGGGAAAATTCAGCAGAAATGTTTGTTTAATTTGTTGTGGATCAGATGTTCAGATTTGTGTTTCTGTGTTGACTGAAAAAAAAAAAAAAGTCCCCTTGTCTGCACAAATGCCTAATGATTCACACTTAATGACTAATGCCTAATGAGTCAGTGTTATTTGTAGAAAAAAGCCCAGGGCTACATTCATGAACTTTAAAGTGTGTGTGTCTGTGTCTGGTTGTGTGTGTGTGTGTGTGTGTGTGTGTGTGTGTGTGTGTGTTTCCTCACTTTACCCTGTGATCCTGTTATTTTTTCAGGTTATAATCTAAATGTTATTTCTTTGCCCCCTAACTGAGGCACAGATGCCGGTGGCCTAGCCGATGGCAACATCAAACTTTTATAGACACATAAAATATGAAAACAGTGGCCTAGTTTACCTTTTTTTCCCTCCCTGTAACATTGTGCAAGATCCACAACTAGCAGAGTGCAAATAAGGAGCATGATTTTACACAGGAGATTATTTGAGAAGTGGAAAGTGGCACTAATATGAAGTTTTATCATCTTTAATTGGATGAGCCGTGCATATCATGCTTCTTCTCCTCTCTGTCAAGTTACATTTGAAGCAAGCAGACATTAATTCTGTCTCTTGCTTTCCTCTCTCTCACTCTAAATTGAGTCAGATCTGTCACTAGAGATTATGCATACTGGTTTGAGCTGGGGTATTTATTGTGTGCCTCTTCTTGCTCCATATCGAATAGCAGTTATGGAACTTTCTTTCCGAATGTTGCGCCACGCTCCTAGCCTCCATGCCAGGGTTCAGCCCCTGTTCTTCGCGCTGTCTTTAATGCTTCGAGCCACAGTACAAAGTCAGATTAAGGGCACGACTTAACACTTTCACCAATCACTAGGGTGAGGTTGCTTGTTCCACATAGTTTTCAAGTGCCCCTGAAATCAAAATTGGTGTTTCAGAGCTTTCAGTGTTTTGGACACCAATACGATTGTTTAAAAAAAAAAAAAAAAAAAAAAAAAAAAGAAGGGCAGAAAATCAGTTTGGGAGATGTTCTCGGTTTAATTTTATAGTTCATAACTTCTGGGGAAATTACCTGTGCTAATATTTGTGTTTATCCAGTTAAATGCGCTCTAGGAACCCATATGTCATGCCTCCAGGATGGGTCTTGCTCTACTGGAGCAGTTTGTTAGCAGCAGTAGCAGGTCGTTAACTCATTAGCAGCAGTAGCAGGTCGTTAACTCATTAGCAGCAATAGCAGTTCGTTAACTCGTTAGCAGCAATAGCAGTTCGTTAACTCATTAGCAGCAGTTGAAAAAAGCTCTAATTAAAACTCTTTGCTGTTCTTCATGTTTAGCTAGTTTGCTAAGCTACTGTCAGGTTTGTTTAGATCCGGTGTGTGGCGTATCCTGAATGCTATTGGCTGTCATGTAAACTAGTCAAACTAGTCATTTCTACATGCCACCGCTCTGACTTCCTGTATCAAAAGTAAATGCATCAACATTCGGAAACAAATCAACTCTCAAGCCATTTCATTGCAACTTCAAGATTATGCATTCGTGCTTGAACTGTCTCTTCAGTTTAGAGATTAGTGACAGTAATGTGGTAGCAGGCTGGGAGCCAATCACACATGCTCATTAGAATATTAGGCCACGCCCAGACAGTTCCTAGTTCGGTTTGATCAGCATATTCATTGATCAGCTGCCATTTTAGCTTTTCTTTTCATTATTATTTCAAATTTGCTGGACCTTACCAAATGATGATGCTGACCATAGAAGCAGATCCAGCCCTACACTGAACTGGACAACATTACTCTAGGGTTAATTGAAGGAACTAGGCCTATATTTCATAATTTTCTCAGTTTGAGCTTGTGTTGGGGACTTTCTCATATTCTCCCAGTGTTCCTGTGGGTTTCCTCTGGGTCCTCCGCCCAAACACATGTCACTAGGTGGAGTTTCTACACTAAATTGCCCCTAGGTATGACTGTGTGTGTGTGTGTGTGCATGGTGCCGTTGTATTCCTGCCATGCACCTAGTGTTACCAGGACAGACTCCGGATCCACTTTCACCCTGACCAAGATAAAGCACTTACTGTAGATGGACAAATGTATTAATTAATATTTTATCATTTTATGTCATCTTTTATATCCGATTAGGTAAATTAGATAGGAATTGCTACACTGTCCCCCCAGATAAGGGAAACGAAATTACTATAATTGAACAAATTACAGTATCCGTATCAAATCCGTATCATCCGTCCATAACCCTATGTTCACACTGCAAAGTAAATCGCTCGTGTTGCGTGTAGTTTGTCTCACATTGGTGTGTAGCAGCCGCTACTGTTGTCATTTCTGAGCGTGAAATAATGCACGATCAGTGTAAAAATAGATTGTGTCATTTATTTAAATGGTACTGGCTCAGTTGTTAAGAACTCTATGGGCTCATCATACATTAACTGTCATAGTAATATTTAAATTGCTTTATTCAGTAGAATGGACTAATCTTTGCTCAGGAACCTTAAAGTAGGCTCTTGTAGATTCTCCGACAGAGCCACCACTGCCTTGGCCTTGCTGGTTCAGAGGTCAGTGTCTTGTAATCCCTGCAATGGTGTGGAAGTATTTAAATTAACATGTGTATGACTATATCCTCATTGTTATTTATCTGGTCGTCCTGATCTTGACATGGTGTACTAGCGTACAAAGCCATAAAACAAAAGTAGCCACATTGCAGTTATATGAAACTGCATTGTGTATTTATATTCCATCTTTGGGTTTTTCTTTTGTTACTACTGATGTGTCTTTGCTCGTCTGACAAACTTCTTCGCTTCTGTGTAAAATAAGCTGAATCAGGAACCCACCCATTTTTCTACTCAGCACTGCTGAGCTCATTCTTCTTTTATCTCTGCATAAGCAGCCTTTTATACCCATAGCTCTATGTGTAGGACATGAATGTCATATCTGTGGTATTCTCTCCCCCTTCCTTTCACCAGAATACACACTGAATATTCAGCAGTCGTGTGCTTTGCCTCCACACACACACACATACACACGAGTGGGATTTGAATGGTTATTTTTGCTTGTGCTTTTTCGGTATAGAAGATTAAAGCGACTCTTGCCGCTCTCCCTGTCTTGTCATCCTCGCTGGCGCTCTTGTTGTTTCAGAAACTTTATTTAGAGCAGGCCGCCAGTGGAGCATGTATTAAGGAGATCAACCGCTCATGCCATGCCTGCGGGATCTAGGTTGCTTTTCTCAGCCCTGATGATAGGGCCCAGGCCCTACAGGACCACTTACCAGGCAGACCGCATTAGTCGTGTGGTGATACGGGTCACTGAGGGGCTTGGGGAAAAGCAAATTTTCAGGGGTGAAGTTGTTTGTGCCAGGTTTGACAGGATCGTTTCATTCTTGTGGCTACTCTTGTGTGTTTGGGTTCTTGTCAGTTCTTCTTCAGCACCCATAGAGCTTAATTAGAAAGGGATTACAGGGATTAAATGATGAATACAGATAAGCATGTCTGGTTAGCAGTAGGGCAAGCCCCAAAGAGGAGATGATGACCAGGAGATACCAATAGCAATTAACATAGCCACTTATCAATGAACAGAACGATGCCAAGGGTTTTAAGGAACTGTCTTACCTATATTCACACTAGCAAGTCGCTTATGTTGCTTGTACTTCATCTGTTGTTGGTGTGCACTGTCTAACCTTTTTTTTTTTTTTTTTTAAATTCAGATGAGAAATGGCAGTAGCCAAAATGTAAAGCTCGCTATACGATTTATATACATCTGTTTTGTTTAAAATGGGTTTAGGTTTGATTTACATGTGATGTACTAGGCTTCATACTAGATTTGTTGGCAGATTACCAAAGCAAGCTAACTATACTAGCTACATATACTCACCAGAGTCACCAAGGATCTCTGAAATGTAATGTGTAGTACACATTTAATGATAATTTAATGAGAGGTCATATGTGAAAGTTTTTCTTCCATTTTTGCATGTCAAACAGTAAATGGGAACTAATACAAGCTAAAGTTGTGTGTGCAGAGCTGAAGAAATGTCGGACAAGACACAATAGGATTGACCTGAGGACTCATTCGAGCCAGTCATTTGCATTTGTCACTTTACTGCATCGTACTTAATTTGCTTAGGATTGAGAACATCTCAGTTCAGATGTCGTGCTATTACATTTTTGGCTGCCTCAGTCCCTGAAATCATGGCTCTGTTTCGCACATGTCCATAGAAAATTAATTTGTTGTAGTGTGAATGCAGGATTACTAGGATTACTGACACAAACTCACTCATACAGAACACATAGAAATGCTTTCTGTTTCCTTGAAATGCTCATACTGATCACACAGAGTGCCTTACTGTTCTCTGGTGTCTTGAATGTAAGTTAATCTGAGTAAGTTCTGACTCAGTGTTTGCGGTTTAGAACTTTGACAGATCAGTAGAGACAGCCATCCTTTCTACTCCGTGATCAGAGACCATATTAAAATCAATCTGGTCCTCATTCATCTGTGTTACTCTGTCATATCTGTGTGACAGAATATGTGATAAAAACTGGGTCAATAAGAACAACAGCATATCTCATCCTATATCCAGAAGACCATAACTTAGTTTAGGAGATCTTTACAAATTTTCCATTTACTCTGTTAGTAGTCTTGGCCCAGATTTCAAAACAGGAACAGGTGACCCAATCCTATCTCACATTCCTGCTCTGTGCTACATATAAATAAAGGACCATGCCTTCTTACCTCCTTTCCCGCTGCTCTGCTTCCGTATATTTTCCTGTCGGTCCTCCAGGGCCCAGATCTGCATTGTGAACAATCGGCTCAGGTCAAACAGAGCATCAGTATCACAACCACAGAGTTTATTACCCTCAGAGTAATAGTTAACAAATTAATGTACTGTTTTGTGGTTTGAGCTAACTCTTTTTGTATAACAATTTATATGTTTTCTGTTGATACTAAGTTCCTGTTTTCTTTCTGACATTACTTCTCCAGGCCTGCCACAGGCACCACAGCTTCTCGCCCAGCTTCTGCTGCACCGAAGTCAGCTGCCCCTGCCACATCCAAGACACCAACAACTGCATCAAAGACCACTCCATCTGCAGCCAAAACAACCACCTCCACTGCTAAACCATCACCTGCTAAAACTCCCTCTGCTGCTCGAGCTCCAACCACATCCACAAAAAGCCCTACACCCAACAAGAAAGGTAGATAAAAGAATTAAAAGTAATATTTATAACCTTAAAGGAAAGCATTTTCACTCTTTCTACATTATGTGGATTTTTACGGATGAGACAAGTTTAATTATTTGAGATGTTAGCATAAGTCAAGTGTATTAACTTAATAGGGACTTGTATTTGGCCAAATTGCTTTCTGTTATAAGAAAAATAAGTTGATATGAAACTCTGTATGCTGTTATGTACATGATAAATGTTTATAATATTTAAAAGCTGTCATATTAATGAAAAATAGATGAAAACCATCAGAATTAAAGAACTCATTGGCTTTAGTATGCATTATTTGACATGACTTTTTATGTTATTGTTTTATACAGTATATAACATATTTCCATAGCATTCAGATATGAATAGTTTTTTCTTCGTTCAATGTTGATATGTGACACAGTAACAGACACTGAGAACATGCTTCCTTTTGCCATATGCTTATCTGTTTAGATGCAAGCAAGCCAGCCACCCCTGCAGCCAAGAAGTCAACTGCCTCCCCTCTCACTCGCCCTGCTTCGACTAAGACCAACAAGCCTGACACACAGAAGGCAGCCACAACAGCCAAACAAGAGTCTGTCTCCAGGAAACCTTCTACCCCCAGCAAGCCAGCAGTGGAATCCAAGACGAGTAAGCCTAAGGAGAGTAAACCAACTCAATCAAAGGAAATCAGTGCTGCCATGAAAACATCTAGCACTAAGAACAGCACAGCCAAGGCAGCCAGCCCTAAGAAAGTAGTGGGGAGCAGCACTCCCATGCCGGTTAAACGTGGCCCCAAACCTGCACATAAAGAGAAAGAGGCCGAAGCTCCTGCTGTTGAGACTGCTGCTGCAGTTGAAGCCATGGCTGTTGCTGCTGCTGCCACAGCTGCTGGGACCTTTATTGCAGTGACAGACAATGAATCTGAAGTCCAGTCTGAACTCCTGCCTGAATCCAAGCCTGAAGTTGCACCTGTAGTCAAGCTCGAAGTTTCACCTGAAACCAAACTCGAAGTTGCACCTGAACCCAAGCTCGAAGATGCACCTGAACCCAAGCTTGAAGCCACACCTGAACCCAAGCTCGAAGATGCACCTCAACCCGTTTCACCACTCCCATTGGAAACCGAGTCTCAGCTCTCAACTGAAATCAAGTCTGAACATCTGCCTGAAACTATGTCTGAACTCCTACCTGAAACAAAGTCTGAACTTGAACCTGAGCCCAAATCAGACCTCCTGTTGGAAACTGAGTCTGAATTTTCACCTGAAACTATGTCTGAACTCCTGCTTGAAACCAAGCCTGCACTTGCATCTGAACCCAGATCAGAAATCCTGTTGGAAAGTGAGTCTGAATTTACACCTGAAACTATGTCTGAACTTCTGCTTGAACCCAAGCCTTCACTTGCACCTGAACCCAGATCAGACATCCTGTTGGAAAGTGAGTCTGAATTTACACCTGAAACAATGTCTGAACTCCTGCTTGAAACCAAGCCTGTAGTTGTACCTGAACCCAAACTCCTTTTAGAAAGTGAACTTGAATACACATCTGAACACCTGCTTGAAACCATGTATGAATTTGCACCTGAACCCCAATCAGAACTTCCACTGGAAACTGAGTCTGAATTTACATCTGAAACTAAGTCTGAATTACTGCTTGAAACCGAGTCTGAATTTCCCTCTGGCCCTGAACACAAGTCAGAACCCTTGTTGGAAACTGAGTTTGAATTTGCCCCTGAACCCAAGTCTGAACTCCTGTTGGAAAAAGAGTCTGAAATTGCCCCTGAGCCCAAGTCTGAACCCCTGTTGGAAACAGAGTCTGAAACTGCCCCTGAACCTGAATCTGAACCCCTGTTGGAAACAGAGTCTGAAATTGCCCCTGAACCTGAGTCCCAACTCCTGTTTGAAACTAAGCCTGAAACTCTGCCTGAAACGATCCCAGAACCCACAGTTGAATCTTTGATTGCTGCTGCAGTTGAAGACATTGCAGGAGACACTCAGGACATTCGATCAGATACAGAAGAAGAAACACCTGAAGAGGTGGTGCCACAGCTGGCAGCTCAGCTGAATCTTGAGCACCCAAGTGCTCCTTCTACTCTTGGAACAACAGTAATGTCACCACCATCCTCCCCCACTGGAGAGTCTCCCACGCATGTGGAACCCCAGATCTCTGCTGCACTACAAGATATGTATGCTGCCAGTAATCCCTGGGCACAGAATCAGCCCATGTTCTCAAGTGATATTACCACAGAGAATCTGGAGCAAGAAGAGATCAGGGTTCAAGAGGATCTCCTGACCACCATGGAGTCTGCAGAAGAGGAGGCAGTGGATGTAGGGAAACCTTTCAATCTGAGAGTGGAGCCTGACCTGTTGAGTAGTTCCCATGTGGAGCATTTCAGCAGTGTGTCACCTACTTCTCCTAGTATGGAGAAGGAGGAGGCAGTGGAAAAAGCAGAGGAAGAAATCAATGAGGATGACCATGAGGAGGAGGAGGAAGAAGAAGATGATGAGGATCAGCAAGAGAGGGAGATTGTAAAGGTTCAAGCAGTGCCTGAAACACAGAAAATGGACGATTTTAAGTTTGGATTATCAGAATTTAGCAGTTCCAATAGTGGCATAATGCAGTCTGATGATTTTGGCAGGATCGTCCAACAGGAGCAAGTAGAAACAGCCTCACCCTTCCAAACGGAGAGTCATCACAATGATGAAGATGGAGAGGACTTCACTTTGAAAAAAGTGGAAATGGAACAGCCATTTATGGGCCCACCAGGGGTCAAATCTTTTTCAGATGAAGAGGAAGAGGAAGAAGAAGAGGAGGAAGAGGAGCAGGAAAAGGAGGACATGGACACTGGTCCAGAGCATATTGACAAGGACCACATGGACTTTGGCCATGAGCAAGCTGGTGATCACCACATGGATGTTCAGCTCAAATCTGAAGAAGAGGAGGAGCACGAAGATGAAGATGTTGAGATGGTTAGTGAAGGCCAGATGGAGAGTGGAAGCAAGATTGCTGGAGATGAGGATGACTACGATGAAGGCTATCTAGACAACTTGAACTGCACTGCTCCAGCTCCCTCAATACCCATGACTGCAGCCTGGGGCCCATCCAACCCCTTTGTAGACACTTGGGCTCAGCCAACCTCCATCAACATAACATCCAGTCCCTTAGACATCAAGGCAGCTGATCCTGAGACGCCCACAAAGTCCCCTGCTGAAGCCTGGCTTGAGAAGCCTCTAGGTCATTTGACTGAACCACACCTTGTGGTCCGTGAAGAGACCGAGAGCTCAGTCCCAGTGGATGGCACTAACCTGTGTGCACCTGCAATTGGTATGTCCCAGTCAAGCACCCTTAGTGGAACAGCCCTGGCAGCCCACAGCAGCAGTGAGACCAGCACACCTGAAGAGCTGCGAGACTACGACAGCAGTTCAGGTGTGGAGTCACGCTCGGACAAGCAACAGACGCCTGTCCCCACAGCCCAGCCTGACCAGGAACAGGACCTCGGGATTCACCTGGAGCGAGGGGATGGGGAGGAAGAGGAAGCAGAGACACTTCCAGCAGATGAGGTCCTGGGTGATGCTCCAACTGCACCAGCATCTGTTCCATCATCCCCTACTACGTCTGGGGATGAGGCAAGTGATACTGAAGGAGAGATGCAAATCAATGACCCTGATGCTCCAGCTGATGACACTGCAGCCTTAGACAGTCCTACTGCCTCCCGAAACCTCCCTGCCTTGGAGGAAGATGAGGAGGCCACCGACATGCAAGCTGGAGAGGAAGATGGTGGGACCCCGCAGTCCGCCAACTCTGTAGCCTCCTATGGCTTTGACTGCTCAGTATCCAACTCCAATGCTCATTCTACTGCGGAGAGCTGTGGTAAGAGCCCTGGGATTTTTTCCCTGGAGAACGAAGACCAGCTTCCGGAAGAGGCTAAGGATCCCTCACTCATTAAGGAGCTGACCTTGCCTGCTGCAGCCGCTCAAGCCGAGGATCTACTGGGTTGTCCTGTCGACCTGCTTCCCCTCGGCCAGCAAGGGGAGTCACACGCCAATCCTGAAGACCAGTACCTGCTTTGTGGGAAAACAGGAGCCAGCGCTCTTGAGGAGTCCGACCCTGAATCTCCCATGCACCTGTCTCCCCAGCACGGGGACAGCACCGATGGCCAGCCACCTTACTACTCTACCATATGTGATAACACTGATAGCTTTCTGGCAGGTAACGTATAAAGTCCCCTAATGGAATGCACCTTTTCCCGCACCCTTCCCAAAACAGCACCCTCTCTTCTTTTTTGTCGTTTGTTTTCTTACCAGTCCAGGCGATGGTGTAATGAAACAGGGGGAAAAAAAAATTGGACATAGGGGGATGGACTGTAGGTTTATCAGTGCTGCTTTCTCTTTCTTACTACTATTATAGTCATGGTTATGATTGTATGGCTTAAATTCCTGTATGTACAATAGCTATTCTCATTTTCTATTAGAATGTACTATTGAATAACACTGCATACTACAGCGCCCCTGACCTTGGATTGATAGACTGAACTGTTGTGAAGTCCTTTAATGACTAAGGAAAGCAAAAAACAAAACAAAAAAAAACTAAAGAAAAGAAAAAGGATCACATTGGACGGACTCTATCTATGTTTGTATTTATCCTACTGTTTTTACCGAACAAATGTCAAATGATTTTTTTTTTTTTTACTTGTTTTATTGTTTATTTTTGTTAAGTTCCTGGTCTTCTCTTGCACTGTAGACGTACTCTTGCATCTTTTTTTTAAAACTTTTTCCTGTGTCAAGAACTAACTGTTTTAGCACTAAATAAGGATAGATCTTCTTCCAGAGGCTTCGCACTTTGGGGTTTTTTCAATGTAGGGAATTGTTGGAATGTTAGATGGCAAGCAATGTTGTTTTGTTTTTACATTTTTTTTCTAGTATAAAAAAATTTCCAGCACATTTTTGTGAAGGATAACTTATCATGATAAGTCACATACCACAGCTTTTTAAGTACTCAGCAGTGATCTGGTTGTGTTGATTTGCAGTAGTTGGACATTTTTCTTTGGCTCAAATATTCAATGTGGTGGGAAAAAAAATGACACTCGCATTTTTAAAAAATGACACTTCAATGTGGGTGGCGAGTATTGGACATTTGGATTGGAAATTGCATGTAAAACTAATTGCGTTACTGTAATACTGTTCAAGACCTATTATGTCAGGATGATCAAAAAAATAATAATAATAATGGTTCACACTAATTAAAAGGTTTTTCAAAATTCCATTAAACATCATTTCAAGGCCATCTGTTCCCGTTTCTTATTTCCCGCATGGTGCTAAAAAATTTGTCCTTAGGTTTTGAAGTTTAGGTGTCCATTGGGAACTATTTCCATTGGTGCATTCCCATGGAGTCTGACTGGGAACAGGAATGGTGTTACCTCCTAATGGAATTTTGATGAAATGACAGCCCTGGTGTCCACACCCATCATCTCCAGCATGTACCCTGACCTAAAAAGCTATCCCTACCTGTTAGAAGAGTCTGCAAAGCCAGACACATAAAAATAAACTCTCGCTCCTGGTCGTCCTGTATGTCTCCTGATCCTGAAGGAATGTTACCTGTAGGTCTTCAAATAAGGCTACACACACAGTCCAGCATCAGCCTGAATGAATCTTCTCTCTGCCTCTTGGTAGTGGTTTGGAGGTCTCTCTGTCCACAACCCCTCTCGCTTTTGTTCTCTTTCATCCATTTTATCCATAAAAGATCTGCACATCAGTCTGCTTCCTTTGTTGTGTTACCCTCATTCACCACAGGTTTAGTCATTTCACACCTACCTTGTGGTACAAACCAACAGAAAAACACTGGATCCTGTTGCACCCTGTGTCAAAAAAATTAAAATTACAGCTTTACCTCTGACTGTTACAAAGCACTAACACTGGAGACTCTTTTCATAGATGTTAAATAAATGTCTCCTTACAGAAAACTATGCCATATCAAACATTACACACATTTATATGAAGCATCTGCCATGAATGCGCTGTTACTATACAAACCATAACTTATTAGAAGTGCATTAATATATACGTAAATCTATGATTTGCAGCTGCACTACTATCATAGCTGTAGTTAAATTAATCAACACCACTGTGGTGTATATAATTTTATATGTATATACACTGTATACTGTATGTATTATTTGTCCTCAGATCAGAATGTCTGTTATTTATGAATATTTATATTTTTTTTACTATTTTCCAAAAATAAATTAAATAAATAAATAAATAAATAAATATGATAATAATAATAATAATAATAATAACAACAATAATAATAATAATCTCTTCTTACTAAAGTACAGTATCTGAAGTAAGTGCCAGTTTGTCTGTAGATGTGGATCTTTGTTAAAAGCAGATCATTTGAAGACCTGTATGTTCTCAAAATAGAAAGGTCTTATGTTTATTAGTTTAAATATGATCCCATGTAATTTTTTTTCTGGAGAAGACAGTATTGGCCGGCTGTGATGTTAGTAATTTAGTTTGCTGAGTAGCTCCAGATAAAAGGCTTCAGGCTGGCATTTGGAAAGTTTTCTGATCTGATTTTGCTTTCTGTATTGGATTAAATTCCTGAAAAGGAAATTAATAGTTAGCCTTCAGGAGACAGCCCAGCACAGAAACCCAAATCTGATTGGATAACTGCTTGAAAAACAGGCCATATATGAACAAAGGATGGGCCAAAATATTTTAATCCCAGTACTGTAGACATTACACATTGTATAGTTATTTTTGCAACTGACTCCACTTCTACTGAAAGACTTGATAATTACATTAGGACAAAGGCATTGGAAAAACCTTTATTACAATCTATGTTTCATTTTTAGTGAAGATTTGCTTGCAAATACTTGACCATCTTGAAGTCATTGATTATTAGAGTAACAGGCTCAATAATTATTTTTTTGTCCTCTAGATTTATATATTTTTACGTTGTGCAGTGCTGCTGGACTATATTTCTCTCTCCATGGTCTGTATGCCACTTTCAGTCTGGTTCATTTTTATTTCTCATTCTTTTCCCTCTGGTCAACCCCCCTTTCTTTTAATTGCTCCTCTATCAGTAACCAATATTGCAAGTGCTCTTGACTGTTCCACAGGGTACAATAGCGCGCCACTACCGAGCCATCAGGAAGTAAAGTATGGCAACCTGCCGTCACTTTCCCCAGAGGTAAACGGCAATCACTACCTCACTCTGATACAGAATGCACATCGGCACTGTAAGCCCCTTATGCCCCATACTCAGCAGCAGAAGCAGCCCAGCAGTTGGGTGGTAGAACTTGTCAGACTTCCTGCTGCTTGTCTGCCACAAGCCCCAAGAGCAGGTCAGCTGAGGCGCCTTGAGCAGCACCAGCTCCACCTCCGCCACATCCTGCAGCGACAGGAGCAGGAAAGACAACAGCGTCTATGGCTGGAGGGAGAAAGGCAGCGTCAGGAGCTCCAGAAGCAGCTTGAGAGGCAACAAACGCTGCGGCAGTGGCAGAAGCAAGAAAGGCAGAGGATGGAACGGCAGAAGCAGTTGGAGAGTCAACGTCAGGAGCTACTACAGCTTCAACTTCATCAGGAGCATAGGCAGCGGCGGCAGCTCCTTCAGTGGCAGCTCGAGCTAGAGCAGAGGCTTAAAAGGCAGCAAAAAGTGCAGTCAACCAAGCGGATTTCCCCCTCACATGGACTCTGCACCATCTATGAAGCCATGGAGACCAGTGAGGATGAAGATATTGAGAAGGACATTGCCTCAGTGAGAAAAGAGTTGGGAGGGCAGGAGAAACAAACCCACCTGCCTCTGTATCTAACAGGTGTAAACCTCCACCAGCCATCTAAGCATGAGCATGACTGGAATAACAAAATGGATGTGGTGCAGAAGCTGATCAACCAGGCCTTGCTGCTGGAAGGTGAGGATGGCTGTCCACCACTGCTTTACCTACCTGGGCAAGGAGGGGGCACCCTCAGCCCACTAGAGAGTAGCTCCTGGCCGCAGATCCTGCAACAACTTAGCCATGCATCAGCCACCATCACCTCTGTCAGTAGCTACTCCCCCACACGGGGAAGCTCACCACAGGGTGACTGGACCATTGTCGAGCTTGAGACGTACCACTGAGAAATTAGCTCAGACTTTCTAAATTGAGTTAAAATGATATCACTATAGTTCCTTTTAAGTTTGTCTTTGTGTAGAGTCCAATGTGTTTCACGTACAGTCTTAATATATTTATAGTAACGATACACTGGCAGTTCACGTGTGCCATACGATTCTGACTGTAGCTTATTGATCAGCCCCCATCATTGCCATGTTTCAGTGCTAAGGGACCATGACATTACCAAAACTGAATCTCCAGCTAACAGTGGTGCTTTGTTCAGAAACTGACCCTGATGAAGGCTAGAGGTCAATTAACACACACTCTGCATGTAAAAATCTATTTGTATCTAAAACTTGGCATCCCATTGTTATTATTAATAATATTTGATCTGAGAAGTTACCAACCCATAAGTTGTGTAATGATTTGAGCTCAGGAAGCTCAAACGTCTTCATCTCTAGATTAATCAACACCTTCTGACCTATAAGAATCCAGAATTTAATGTGTGTATAATGAAACTGTGTAGGGAAATGCACATGGATCAAAAGTACTTTCCTGTATGTGAATAATGTGAGTGGTATCTGGTTGTGTTTTTCCCTCTCAAAGGGCATTTATTTTGAAAAATACAGAATCTTTATAGTTCATTTTTTAAAAATTGTTGCACTCATTGGTTGAACGGGATCTTTGGTTTTGCGAGATCTCTGAGTCTATTGAGCCTATTGTATTCGGTTTCTAAGAAAAGAGACATGGACACTGAAGGCTTATGAGCACTTCAGACACAACGACTGCACTAATGACTGTGGGGTGAAGAAAACAAGATGGTATGGATGCACTCTCTCTCTCTCTTTCTCTCTTTTAGAAAAGGGGGATTTCTGTTCTATGTCCTTTCTCAACATTCCACAACCATTACCTCATTTCCTGGGTCCTTTTGCCTCAATAGGTTTCCCGGGGTTACCGATGATGTCATGGCAACAGTCTGAAAGACACAAGAGATGGAAACAAAGCCTCAGAAAGAAAGAATGGGCTACAGACAAGGGGCTGATCCCAAATCAGACCCTACACCCCAAAAGCCCTTCAGTTAGGTCCGAATAGACTGGCTAGGTACAGACCAAAGTAACTCATTAGATTATTTTTGGACTTCTGTGTAGAATTTTGTACTGTTTTACTAAAAATACAGACCGTAGAGTGTTTTTTTTTTTTTAAACATTTGAATGAATCCTAATAGTTCATTCATAAATAACTCATTTCTGAGAGAAGTTACACAATCTTGTATTGCCTGCTGGTTTTTTCTTTTTAAAGTGTTTTCCTGGCTGTGATAACATCATCTAGCTAGCTACATGTTTGCTAACAGTCCCTTGCAGAAAAATCACATATATTTCAAATGTGCTTATGTCAAGAACATGTGATCGCATGAAACACGTGAAGGTTCATTTCAACATGTCACTTGTGAATTCAAGTAAACGAACGTGACATCATGTGAATAACAAGCACACATCCTACATGCGCCTACTTTATCACTTACGTTATAGCAGCTATAAACAGTCCTTCACCAGCCTCTTTTTTACTCTCTCTCTTGAAGCTACTAAGGCAAAAAAAAAAAAACACACCACATTTGTCATGTAACTGAGAAACCACACTGTGTCCTGCTTCGGAAAACAAACCACTGACACTGGAGACGCCTTCAATAAATGCTAAATATATATCGCCTTAGAGAAAATTTTCATTTTCATTATTAAATAACTCCTTTTAATCCACTTATCAGATTTAGATTATGTGGAGCTTCCAGCATTCATTTCTCTGTGAATGAGTTGTTACCATAGAAATGATAATCTATTAGAAACAGGCATTAATATAAACCTTTGATGACCAGAATCCAGAATTCAACAGTCTACATCCCAGTTTGCTATCAAAAGTTATTAAATGTTGGAAAAACTCAGTAAAGTTATCACACGTTCATTTACTTCTTATGTAGGACGTGTACATTATTAAGCAGTGTATCTTTCTCCATGTTTAATGTACTCAAGGGAGGCAGATAAAATGGAAGGTTTTGCTCAGATTATAGTTTCTGGTACTTTCTTTGTTCTGATGGTCCCTATTCAAGCTGTGCAGCACAAAGACACCAAGCCCTTTTTCAGCATTTCCCCTGTTACAGTCCTGCCACCTACAGGCTGAACAGGGTAATGACATTACATCACTGAGCTCAGGTTTGCAGGTACAGATCCTCTAACTCTCAGATTCCCAGTCCTGCTCCTGGAGTACTCCCTGTCCTGTGCATTTCAGTGTAATTCACTGATTGGTTAAATTGGTTTATTAGAACTGGGGATTCTCCATGACCAGGGTGGGAACCTGTGCTCACACTGCATGGACTGTTTTAACACATCCTTCTCCAAACCATTTCCCCTTGATTGAATCTCTCTTACCACTTTAATGTAGTGTGGTATCCAAACCTTGTCTTGAAGTTCCCCTGCTGTCCTTTTCAGTCTTTTTCCTGCTCTGTGTAGGACAGAGGAACTCCAGGACTAGTGCTAGGAAAGCCTTTGTTTTTTGGGCAGCTTGGAGAAAACAGTTCAGCATCGGTATAGACTTCAGGAACGAAAGCTATCCAGAAATCATTTAAATTTTTATCTTTCAGAATAACTAAACAAACAAACAAGACACAGCTGTTTGTACAGTAGATATATAAATATAACATTATATATATTATTATATATCATAATATAAATATGTTAATTTGATTTACTGCTACAATTAGGTTTTATCACTTCAGTCTTCCTATGACAGGTAAAAAGACTTCATTTATTCTGCTCCCTATTTAGCAAACCATATAGGAATTTAGCAATTTCACCTACATTAAGCTCAATGCCAAGGTCAAGCAAGCTGTGATGTGCACTTCCTCTCATTTCCTGTGATTGAAAATCAACAAGGGTGTGTTAAAAACAGCATGGGAATGCATTCTGTATTTAACTCGACAGTGTACTTTTTAGACTGTTTAAGTACTAATAGTCTTATAGACACACAACATTTATTCAGTATATTAACGTTCAAGTGCATTTAGATTAGTCGTCATTACATTTAGATAGATTAATCCTCTACATGAGAGTTTAAATACAGAGACTGTGATACTGGTAGCACGATACAGCCAATAGCAATGAAAAGAAAATATGCAAAATGTAGGTCTGTATGTTATAGATATTTTTTTTTTCTTTAGAAATTTAAATCCAGGTTAACTGTAGTACAGTAATTTATATACATATTTTCAAACCTAGTATAAATGCTGTATTGTATATGATGTTATATGAATTCTCTGCTGTTGAGGAAGATTTGGCCAATATTTCTGCAATCTCTCTCTCTCTCTCTCTCTCTCTCTCTCTCTGCAACAGAAAAGTGTGATATCTGTGGTGATTATTCCAGTCTTTTTATTTATTTATTTATTTATTTATTTTTGTTGAACAGACTGGAACTGGATGCTGAATATTATGCTTCTGCACTTTGCACTGGAGCTTTTGCACTTCTGTAGTTTAACTATTGATCATTTCCCTGGAAGTAACTTATAGCAATAATAATTTTTAAAATACTGTCATGGTCTTTGGATTATTTGGCGTTTGGATTGCATTACTTGAGTAATCACATCACTATGGATCATGCACATAACTTGTTTAATAAAAAGAAAGTGTTAAACATGGCCTTTAGATGGAGCTCTTGCCTAATCAATACTATCATAAAACCACACCATATTATGAACAAATAGTCAGTGTGAT